>NC_134403.1:199861425-200093925 GCF_038048845.1 Mixophyes fleayi
GGCACAAATAAAGAAGCAGTGTCCAAATTTACAAAAATGGACAATTAAGATTAATACAGGCAGCAATGTAAAGCAACATTCAGGTTGGCAAGCTTTTAGGCATAAATGAGCATAAAAAACATTTGCTTCATATAGTAACTACAAAGATCTAAATGAATGTATACATGAAGATATATTTTTGCATTTGTGAGTTAAGGAAACAATGTCTGTGTGGAAGTTCATCCTTTAAAAATAGACCTAAGTATCTATACCAAAGGAAAAATTCCAGACCAAAAGAGATACAATGCTGAGGTCATTTATTGTCTAAACGTTACTTATTTTGTAAGCCGCGAAGTATGAGCTACAGTTCGTTGTAAATGGTTGTGGACAAATGTCAAATCTGGTGATGCTTTAGCTGTTGGGACAGTGTAGATAGTGATTTCGCTAAAGGCAGCCACCGAGCTGAAGATACTTCAATGAAAGGCAAAACATTTTTACAGGGCAGATATCATTTTAATAGATTTGAGGCAAGCAAATGTCTCATTAGATTTATCTTATTGGTTTTTTTAAATAAATGTAATTTTGACTATTAATTAAGATCAATAATTTGTGAGCAACAGCAAGAGAAATGTTGCTCAAGAGAGAGCCGCTTAGCAAACATACAGTGATAAAGACAACTCTCATCTATCTGACACGTCATCAGTTGCCAGTGTTTGCTTATGGCCTGAGTGCCTGTCACTACAAGAAGAGATGTACAGCTACTGAATCTGTATTTTCAGTCTCTGTAAGAGCTGCTTTTAGTCAGAGCTTTGTTAATGATACCCCGAGTTAAGTACAGTGGAGACTGTCTTTTCATGGAATGTTCCTTAAAAGATTTGACCACTTAAAAGAACACTTTTAGAAGACCAACTTAATTTAACACACACGACAGCATATCTAGAGCGAAGCTACTCTCAAATTGATAGTGTGAACAAAGGCATGTCCATTAAATCGCAGGCTAATTTTGTTATGGACAGTTTTGCCACAAGTATCGCACTTCAGCTGCTGTTTGAATAAATGTGGTACATGACAGCAAAGCCTGTCAGGCAAGTATTAATATACCTGTTTCCCCCACATTTCGTGTGGTGTACAGCAACCAAATATGTTCTTTGAAAAAGGTGTTGAAAAATCCTTATAGAGGAATAAACCCAATGGTGGTAACACCAACAAGATAACATTTTTGAATGTTATTTAAGAGGTGGAGCTTCTCTATCTTACATAATTCTAGAATGGAGAATGTAAGTTTGGGCATAAGTTTAGATAAATAAGTGTTGGATTTGACCTTGCCCTTTGTTCCTTCACATTCAGTTTGTATAACGAAGAAAAGATCCTTGTCCAGGTACTAATAAATACTAATAATATTAAGCATTTTTAAAGGTAGGCTGAACCTATTGAGTCATTTGTGTTACCGACAGTTCAGTACCATAGCAGTTTTACGTTGTATGCAGGTAGAAATCAATAAATACAGAAAAATGCATATATTTTCTCATAATTTTTATTTTCCCTTATTTATTTTTTTTGTTAGACTATACATTGAATTTGTTGCATTAGTCTTCTGTTAACATCGCTATTTTTTATACTTGAGAACAAACTGAAGCTTTGCATGCTGCTGAACCCTACTGCATTTCATGCCACAGGGTAATGAGGAATAATAGCACCCAAAGAGGCGTCACAACCCTATACCTGACCTCAACAGCAATTTAAAACATTTAATTTTCACTAAGGAGGGATGTTGTTACATTTTTCCCTCTTATATGGACATCTTCCAAAACATTATACTGTACAGAGGCACATTCCAATAATACACACATTTTGGAGAAAAATGAAAACTTAAAATCAAACCCTTTACACAAGCCGTACGTGTTTAGCTAATACAGTGTATGGTTCTAATTATTGGAGAGACCGAAGTGAAACTTCCCAAACATATTATGTTAATGAAGGTTGTCTGCTTTACTCTAACATTGTACATATCTCATCATTTCGATGTCGGACTGTAATAGGATAATGCATTAATAAAACTTTTTCAGAACTAATTGTCGTGAGTTGAGACAGATCATTTCTGCTGATTTAGAATTGTTTTTTTTTTTCTTTCTCCATTTTGGAAACATTAGTCTGTGAAGCTCAGCTCATACTGATGATATCATGGAGCCACAATACAATGAAAGTGATACTAATCATGCCTTTATTTTCTACATTGACAATTCACATTAATTAAACCGCGGGGAATGTTGGAATGTGGAATATGCTCCCTGCTGAGTTTAAATTGGCTTCTTCCTTCTATATTTTTGTGAAAGAACTTGAGGGTTCCAAAGAAGGAAAAGGTGTTTGTTGATGTTCTAATTCAGTGACAATCCAGGAAAGGTTCCAAGTATCACTTACTGGAGAACAGACAAGAACATCTGTAGGAAATCAGTTCAGAGTTAAATAAGGTTTTCACCATCCTTCTCAAGTTGAAAAAAAATATTTTAAAGAACCATGTCACCTTGTTTGTTAGGTTAGAGAGGACTAAGTTTATTAAAGCCCTTGCAAATTATTGCAGATCATGGAATTTACATGAAGATTATTGTGATAAGTTTAAAGCCTAATTCCAACTATAAATGAAAAATGTAGTTTGGGGTGGAATATTATTATTAACATTCATTTATATAGTGTCAGAATTGTCTTTAGCACGTTACAGTTGGGTAAAAGCAGGGCCCTATTCGCAAGCTTACAATCAATAGAGAAATCATCATCATCATCACCATTTATTTATATAGCGCCACTGATTCTGCAGCGCTGTACAGAGAACTCATTTACATCAGTCCCTGCCCCATTGGAGCTTACAGTCTAAATTCCCTAACATACACACACACACAGACAGAGAGAGAGAGACTAGGGTCAATTTTTGATAGCACCCAATTAACCTACTAGTATGTTTTTGGAGTGTGGGAGGAAACCCACGCAAACACGGGGAGAATATACAAACTCTACACAGATAAGGCCATGGTGGGGAATTGAACTCATGACTGTGAGGCAGAAGGGCTAGCCACTTCACTAGCGTGCTGCCCATAGAGAAATAGTAAATTAGTTTAATATATGACTCATATTCAACCCCACGGACCGTGCTGGATTACCATTATTACGGTAATCCTGTGCGGAAAAAACGTTATTACGGTAATCCTGTGCGGAAAAACCGTTATTACGGTAATCCTGTGCGGAAAAACCGTTATTACGGTAATCCTGCGCAGAAAACCGTTAATACGGTAATTTACTCGCTGTATTAACGGTAATATTTTTTCCACGCTCGAACTTTGGAACAATTGAATACCCCCCTAAGTGTCACTTAATGCATATTGGTGCCACCAGATAGCAATGGGAAAAATGCTCAGTGGGGCTATGTGATGATAAGTTACATCTTGGTGCTGTCTACAGCAGCCTCCTTACTCATGGCAACCCAGTATCGCTACACACTTCTTGCAGGAGTGTATAGGAGCCAGAAGAGTGTTGGCAGGCAAGCACAGGACTTCAGGGAACCTCCCGAATCTTGAGAATCTTGAGCCCAAGATATGTAAACTTTGGGCATGAAGTGTAATTTGTGATTTTCTACTCAGAACTGTATTTTAATTTCTGAGTGGACTGATCCTATATCTGAAATACATCTCCGTATTACAGGTCTTTAGTTGTTTAAGGCTATTGTCGTAGTTATTAAACTTTGGGTATGTAAAGGAGGGAACACATTAGTCTGGAATTGTGAGACGAATATGCGTAGTTTCATTTGCATACATAGAATAATGCAGATATGAAAGCTGAATAGTAATTTCAAAATTATAATAGATTACAATAATTGTGAGACGATGTTCTCACAAAGTGGTCTTTCCCAAGCCAACAGTGATGGTACAGATTGTGTTTTTTGTCCATTTTGTTACATTGAAATGAAGTCAGGGACAAGGTCAGTGGATATATTACTTACTGTTCCCTGTTAAAATGAAGGTACCATATATTTGAAGTAAAAAAAAAAAGGTATAAAAGACCTAGTTTGTTTAGGAAACTGACGCTCCATTAAAAATCTAATTTCTTTCAAATTTGTCTGATAGTCTACATGGCATTAGAATAGACTTAAATAGAGTTAAATCACCATCATCACCATTTATTTATATAGCGCCACCAATTGTGCAACTCTGTACAAAGAATATTTGTCACTCACATTGGAGCTTACAGTGTAAATTCCCTAACACACACATACAGGCACACAGTACGAATAATTACCAGTATGTTTTTGGAGTGTGGGAGGAAACTGTAGCACCCAGAGGAAACCCATGTAGACACGGGGAGAATATACAAACTCCACACAGGCAACACTATAGTCAACAATCAAACTCATGAGCTGTGAGCAGTTGCGCACGCAGGGGGGGTTTCTGGGTCTGCAGAAACCCCTCTCCTCCGCTAACGCAGTGCCCCACTTAGCGGCACTGTACTATACAGCAGCCGCGGCTCTGTCAAAGAAGCGTCTGCGGCGGTGCTGTACAGTAAATATACCCCCATATAGTCTACCCCTGGGAATCTCCATTGTGCTTCAGAGGTTGTGGAGGGAGGGGCACTCAGCTTCACATCTTTTGGTTCTGTTCCTATATATACATTATTACTTGTCTTTTAACAAGTGTTATCATTACCTGACAAGGATGTAATGTGATCTTTGTGTGTAACATTTGTAAACTTGGGTATATCTTTGTATGCTTTTTGTAATCCACAGAGCAATATATAATGGTGCAAGGCATAAAAGGGACATATATGATATTAAACAGCAGTGCATAATGATAAATCCTTAATCATAACTACTTTCTGTTACATCTTCCATCAAAGGAAGTTATGTTTTCAAACTAATTGGGTTAATGAAAGAGAAGGTAGACAACATGGGATAAAGAACCATAAACAATGGATTGTAAGTGAGCTGAAGCCAAACCACTGCCACGAGCTAAGCCTTCTCTGCGCCCCTGACCAAAATCCCCAGGGTTCCTCATAAAGAGAACAGAAAGAGAGTATCAGGGGTTGAAATTGCTATAGTCTCCCCAGCAAGATGCATCACCACATACTATCACATTATGTCTCTCCCAAACCAATTTAGCCGTCAGTACTTGGCAGCAGTGATACGTGCAATGGAACTTTTAACTATGTTCATCTATCGGAGCTAACTACATCAATATGTCTCAGGGTATCTTTAAACCTATGTTCACTTTATACATCCTCTTTTGCAGCACACACATGAAACTGGGCTATAATAGAAAGTCTTTCATATTACAGTGAGTTTTTATGCCTTTAATTGTCAGAGTCCTTGATGAAGCCTTCAGTAGCAAGTTGCATATTTCAAAGTAGTGTTTCTTGGCTTTATGCACAGGAAAGAACATTTCAAACAGGTTGATCAATAGCACAGAGAACAGTCTGTTTTCTATCAGCAATTCCTCAAAAGCTTATTTCTACAATGAAAGAATCTAATCACAAAACCATCCACCTCCTTTATTACTTGGCATTAGATATGCCTATTGTTTAAATTGCAGCCACCATTCTTGCATATTGCAACCTTACGATTGACTCATTTTTTATTATGATTGGTATACAGAAACTATAGGTACTGTATCATTATTCATATTTATATTCCACCTTTTTGGTTTTCTAGTAGCATAGCAGATGCAAATTAGTTATATCAGTAGGAATATTTGATTTTCTGGAAAAAAGAAGCTGTATCTGTCCTGGAAGGAATCTTGGGAAAATGCGTAGTATATACCGTATTTCCCCATGTATAAGACGCTCCCATGTATAAGACGCACCTTAATTTTGGGGCTCGAAATTTGTTTTTATTCATCATAAAACTACTGGGCTGCTCTGATTGTGTTGCAGCCGGCCAGCACACTCTCCCTGCCTGTCTCTGCTGACCGGACCTGTACATAGTGTGCAGCCGCCGGCAGGAAGCCCCTGCAATGGCCCCCCCTTGGATCCGGTCAAAACGGTAGCTAATACCGCTGCCACTGTACCGCTGACCCCTCCCCCCCCTGGATCCCACCGTTGCCACTGTATAAGACGCACCCAGTTTTTAGACCCCACATCTTTTGAAAAAAGGTGCGTCTTATACATGGAAAAATACGGTAATAAGTAGATCACAGGTCTTTGCTATACATAATAATGCATGACTTTCAACAATCAAAAAAACTTCAGCTGTGTAGAACATGTGCACATTCAGATTTGTATATTTCTATATCACTGATTAAAAATAAAAATTGCATCCATTTGAGTAAACCTGTACATGTGATGTATATTTTCAGAGAGCCTGAATTGAGCTCAGTGCATACACCAAAATAGTCTTAGTACTCGTAATACATCTTCTTTTGGCATGTATGGAATTTATAAAAAATAAGGAGGTACAGAATTGGATCATAGGAAGTGATATAAAAAAATGGTTCATAACATGAATGTCCTACTTGCCCACTCTCTCGGAAATTGTGGGAGACTACCAAATTCCGGGTGGGCGGCTTCCATGACGCGTTAAGTGGTGAATCGTGTAATTTTGGGCCTGCAATGGAATGATGCAATTGCATCATGGCGTTGCGGAGGCATGGCCAAAACTCCATCACCCTTTACTTCAGAAAAAATGGACATGTACGAGTATTGTAGGGCTTAAGTTCTAAAGAAAGACTTTGTTGGACCAGTCTGTATTGTGCTGAGGTGAGCTGTCTAACTTTCTGTTCTGATAATGAAATGCAGACCTGACTAAAAACAAAACAATAGGAATTTAACTTTACGACCAACTGGCCCTTAATGCAATGAGAACCACTAAACGTAATGCAAAAAAAATGGTTCATAGTAAAATAAGACAAACTTGCAAACTCCAAGTTTGCTTGAAAATAAACAACATAAATAACAAAAAGGTCTGTGTTTTTCTTTAACCAAGTTCTCCTATCCACCAGAGGTGTTTATTTTGTTGCAAGGTACCCAATATTGACATGGATAGCATGCCACTTTGTAGAGTAGATAATATGTTAGAATACTGTTGTTTGTGCTTTAAGCATGATTTCCTTCTGTGAAGATGCAGGATTATGTTTCTGTAAGGATGGTCTACATCTCAGACTGAATATTAAAAATCTGTAATCCCAGACTGTCAAGGTTGCAGGATTACAAGAATCTGTTGCATGACGTTATAATTCATGTATATTTTGGTTAGTCAGTATCTTAAAATTCACCCGTCACCCCTGCATGAAAAACACATCCATGTCTTCAGGGGCGCACGCAGGATTGTTAGGGGGGGGGGGGGGGGGTTCTCCCACACCGAAAAAAAACAAACAAAAAAAAACAAACAGCGGCGCATGCGCAGCAGCTCCGTTTCGGCAGCACTGTTCTATACAACAACCGCGGCGCTGTCAAAGAAGCGTCCGCAGCGGTGCTGTATTGTATACAGCACCGCCGCTGACGCTTCTTTGACAGCGCAGCGGCTGCTGTATATAGTACAGTGCGGTATATAGGAGCACTTTGTTAGCGGAGGGGAGGGGTTTCTGGAGACCCAGAAACTCCCCCTGTGTGCGCCATGGTCTTTGAAGTATTAGATAAGGATGTGAAATCAAAGGTGGGTTTTGACCCAAAGTGGGTTCCTAGACTGTGTCTTTGGATTCCTTCTAATTGTCAGATGCGCATTACATTTCATTGTACATAACCTTTATTGGAGTCTCACAACAATGGCCTACTGATACTTGGTTTCCCAGAACATAGACACACTGATAAATCAGTGTTCCTGGTGAAGTTAGGTTACACACCACCAGTCTGTGACTATGGCTTCTCCCTATTTATCAAAGCCTACCCTCTGGTCATGACTGTTGCTAGCTATTGCTGGAGGTGGCCTTTATCTTGGGCTTCCTGCGGTGGGGAAGCTTATTTATTATGGGCATGGACTGATTGCTAACACCATCTAAGCATTTTTTCCTTTTTAGAAAAATAAAGCTTTTTTTATTTTTTTTTCTATTTTAATTTTTTTTTTTATTACATAACTATATATATTTTACTGGAATCTAGAACTGGCAGCCCAAGTCCAGGCTTCCAGTTCTAGTGCGAGCTGGCATGTCTGCTTACACATGCACAGAGGCACCCTGCTCTAGCCTGGCAAACAATAACCGTACTGCTGCCAACTAGTGTCACCAGGAAGCTAACATTTTTAACATTTTAACATTTTTTCATTGAATGTTAAAAGATTTTCTATCGCTGCAAAAATCTTGTTATGGAGAGTGTCTTGATAAATAGATCCATGTATTAAAATCTAAACTTAAAATGAACTGGTGTAATCATCCTTTTCTGGGCTCTCATCAAATCACATTGATGGCGATCATTGTTCTTTAAAGACTGACAATAAACAAGTCTCCAATTTTCCTTTGCATACTAATGTCTGTAGAACATACTTGCCAACCTTTGAGAAGGCAATTCCGGGAGATCCCGGTTAGGGGGCGTGGTTGGAGGGCGAGAGGGGGCGGGGCGCGGTGAATCGCGTCATTGGCCCCGCTCCCCGCGACAAAATTTAATTTTTTGTCGTAGGGCCAAAATGACGCGATTCATCGCGAATCGCGGCTTTTTGATGAATGAGTTTCATATGCGGAATACTTGCCCGCTCTCCCGGGAGTCTGGTCTGGGAGACCTACCCGAGTCTCCCGGATATTCCAGAAGAGATGGCAAGTATGCTGTAGAATAAGCACAAAATAGGTATAATAAATAAATAAGTATGTCAGCTGAAGATCACCCTTGTGCTGCCACTTGGATGGACACCTTTTGATCAAGGACTAACTTGGAATAATTACAGGGCTTTTTTCTGCCCCAAAATTAATAACAATTACAGTGAATGTCCTTGCAAGCACCTAGTTAAACTGGTTTACGGTCACCTGCAGGGAAATAAAAAGAACATTAGCTGCCTGTAGGTGGATATAACAAGTTTTTCTGTTTTTATTATACATTTTATAGCAATAAATATGGTGGCTTTATAGTATCCACCTTTTCCTCCCATGTATGTGGCACATGCCAGAGAGGTTATCATTGTGGCATAACATAAAACATCTAGGGGTCTATTTATTAAAAAACAGTGATAGGACTAGTTTTCTAAATAGTGTTAGAAAACTTCCTATCACTGCCATTTACCATTGCACTCTCCCTGGTGCAACGGAGCAATGCACAGCTCTCTTTGGCGATACTGATTTTCACCAGCCAATGTACAGCTTCTCTGAGAACCGCCACTCTATAGCATACATAACATTTTTCTAACTGCCCTTGTTACCAGCTGCACATAAATCCTACTTAATAAATATTTTGCTCCCTTACAGATTTTATATTAATTATTGATCTTTTGCTTACAACCCTGTGAGCAGTGCCATGAGCAATCCATTTGCACTTTGTGGGACAGCCAGGAGGTCTGTAATTAATTATTTACCACCCACAGAACCTCTAATGACACATACTGAACCCCTGGTTGTTCACGTACAGACATCCCAATGCTGTAGATGAGAGCTGCCAGGTAGTCTTGTGAGGTTAGCTGTTAGAAGACACCAATGCCACTCCTGAGCCCACATGACAGTGCAAAGAAAGCAAGTACTACCATTTGCCATATGAGACCATAGGAAAAGAGGGAAAAGCAATGCTTCTGCTGATTTGTTTTAGGAACTGTAGGTGCATTTTAAAAATACAGTACAGTTATACTTCAACTTGGTTGCTCTGGGAAATATTACATTTAACATGCACATGTTAACCAGACATATAGCACAACATATACAGATCTCTCCAGATATTTTCTGCGGCCCAAAGCTTGGCCTGAGAAATCCCATAGACTGTATTGTGTGATAATATCTTGAAAAGGATCTTGTGCAGAACCATATTAAGTAAATTAAATAAGGCCCTTCCCATGAACATCATGGGCCTGATTTATTAAGGAACGCAATTTTTTTTTTATTTCATACGCAGCCATCATCAATAGTAGTTGGCACTTACACCCGACATGTAGTTGGTGCAAGTGATACGACAGAAAAACAACAGAAAAACAATAATGAAGATGAAGTCTCTGCACTTGTCTGATCATCTCACCCTACAACCTGTCCACTCGACCCTATTCTCTCCCAACTACTATGCTCCTTCTCCTCCACTACATGCCCACCTCTAACTCAACTATTCAACCTGTCTCTCTCCACTGGCACATTTACATCCTCCTTTAAACATGTGCTCATCTCACCTATTCTACAGAAACCATCTCTCCATCCAGCCTCCCTTTCCAACTACTGCCCTATTCCTCTCCTCCCTTTTGCCTCCAAACTACTTGAGCAGTTAGTGTACAAACGCCTGTCTCACTTTCTCTCCTCATTCCATTCTCGACTCTCTGCAATCAGGCTTCTGCCCCCAACATTCCACTGAAACTGCTCTAACAAAAGTCATCAAAGGTCTACTTACTGCCAAGTCTAATGTTAATTTCCCTATACTCATTCTCTTGGACCTCTCTGCTGCTTTTGATACTACTGATTACCCTCTTCTCTTACACACCCTTCACTCCATTGGCCTTCATGACACAGTTTTTTACTGGTTCACTTCCTGCCTATCGAACCGCTGCCTTAGTGTTTCTACCTCTGGCACATCCTCCCCTCCCCTCTCACTATCTGTTGGGGTCCCACAAGGCTCTGATATTGGACCTTTACTTTTTTCATTGTACACCTCTTCTCTTGGGGCTCTAATTCGGTCTCCAATACTACCCCTGCGCTGATGACATCCAAATCTATATCGCTAACCCTGACCTCTATCATTCTGTACTTTCTCGTGTAACCAGCTGTCTTCTTTCTGCTATCTCCACAACACTACCGAAAGCTCAACATGTCCAAAACAGAGCTTATTATCTTCCCTCCTGCCAGAGTCACCACCTGCACTCAAATCTCCCTCACTGTCAATAACAACACAATTTCCTCAGTCTCCCAAGCCCGCTGCCTTAGTGTCATACTTGACTCCGCCTTCCGCTTTATTCCTCGCATCCAGACTCTCTCCCAGTCCTGTCCACTCCACCTTATAAACATTACCAGAATACACCCTTTTTTTTTTTACTCAATATGCTGCCAAAACTCTTATCCATTTTCTCATCATCTCACATCTTGACTATTGCAACCTCCTGCTATCCGGCATTCCTGACACCCACATATCCACACTTCAATCCATCCTAAATGCTGCTGTAAGACTGATCTTTCTCTCTCACCGCTCCACATCTGCTGCAAGTCCCTATACTGGCTCCCTGTGTCCTCTAGAACAAATTCAAATTAATCACCCTTACCTACAAAGCCCTCAAACAACACTACCCCTTCATACATCTCAAATCTCATATCAAAATACTCTCGCTCACTTAGATTTACCTCTGACCTGTGCCTTGTCTCGTCTCTGGTAACCACCTCTCACTCCCGCCTACAAGACTTCTCCTGTGCTGCTCACCACTTATGGAATTCCCTACCACACTTAATCAGACTTTCCCACAGCCTTCTTTAGGTGCTCTTTGAAAACACATCTCTTTTTTTTTAGAGGTGACCTTATCCTCAATACCACTATTCACACTAATTCACCCTCACAACTAGCCTAATCTTCAATCTGAAACACATTTACTCCTCCTTGTTTCAGCTGTGCCCTTTCCCACTTAGAATGTAAGCCCTCTAATGAGCAAGGTCCTTCATACCCTTTGTTTTCATCTCATTTATTTTTTCTGCCTTGTAGTTCCCTGTTTTATGTATGTACTGTTTTCCCTACTGTATGGAGCTGCGGAGCACTGTGGCGCCTTACAAATCTACGATACTGATAATATTAATAATAAGGGTCCTTTGCGCTCGAAGATTAATTGGATGTTGCTGCGTTCAGTGATGTGTAGTCCGGTTCTGGGCATGCGCAGGGTGGTCTTGCGTAAAACACGGCACGTATTGGCATTTACATTCCCTAATGAATCATGCCCCATGGCATAGCACTTTATAGCATATAAAATCCCAAGTGTGTGAATGTTTACATATATATATATATATATATATATATATATATATATATACACACACGCACACACAGAGTTATAGCGATGGGTATGTCAACAATTATGGGTTTTTCATTTCATACAACAATTATAACCACAAATACAGCTCCTAAACAATTTATTTAGCATATTTGCATGTCTGTCTACAGCATATGACATGAAGCTGACAGATCTTAACAGTGCAATTTCCTTTTCCAATACTTGTTCTTTAGCAGTAGAAGAAAAACAGGTCAGTGTGACTTTAGGCAAATATATACCAATGTTTGGAAATTTTTAAGCGCTGAGCAGTTTCAGATGTTTTGCTGGATATTCTTTCCTATGTTCCTATTTAGTACATTAAAAGCCCCAAATGCGCTTTAGATGATGATGAATTAGAAACATGCAATTAAGAAATGCTAGAATAACAAATAAAGAGGTCATGAATGGAAATGTTGGCAGTGAAATCTAAGGACTTGCAGGAGTTCACTTGTTTGAAGAACAATGCTACAAATGTGAAATCAGGCAGTAAAGAATCATTTTAGTCCACAGCAGTGATTGTAAAAATGCCCAACTGAAAACTGGATTTAAATTTAGGCTTGAGAATGACTCACAATGCTGCACGAAGATTAAAGCTCTACTTTGCTATGATTGAATTAAATAATAAATATATATAGTGTGTGTCACATATCTAGTGGATTTGTTCAGTGGGAAAGGAAAAGTTCCTGTAATGTGTTTGGAGTACTTTCTCCTCTCAGGAGATGCAGTGAACCTTGCATTTTGCATAAATTTGGTGACAGCAACACTTAATCCATATGTGGCAGCTGCACCAAAGGAGGAACTGAGATGATAACAGCAATGATAGCTGAACTCTCTGGGACCAGCAGCTGAACTGAGATAGTATTCCAGTAGATCTTCTAAACAGACCTGTCCCAATGGACACTCCCTCTGTACCATTGTTTAATTTCCATTGCAACGCAGACACTAGGTGATTGCATTCCAAAGACGTTGCATTCAAAGTTTTTTTTACAGAGAGAGCTGCTGCGCGGGCGCATGCGCAGCAACTCCATTTCTGCAGCACTGTGCTATACAGCAGCCGCGGCGCTGTCAAAGAAGCGTCCGCGGTGGTGCTGTATTGTATACAGCACCGCCGCGGACGCCTCTTTGACAACGCCACGGCTGCTGTATAGTATAGTGCCGTATGTAGGAGCACTTTGTTAGCGGAGGAGAGGGGTTTCTGGAGACCCAGAAACACCCCCAGTGTGTGCCACTGTTTTAGGATTACGTGTTCCCATTTTATGAGGGAAAAGCATTTCCCCTTGACTGCAACCTATCCCTACAGTACCGATTGACTGCTATGAAAATTAGCGCTTTTCTGCAAATGTGCTAGCGTACAAAGCACCGGTGGGACACCACCCTTATCAGTAGTGCCTTGAGCCATCGGATTCTCGGTGCATTATTTATAATGAATTCCTAGAGTAACATTATAAAATGTTTAGAAAGTATTAGATAGTTAACAGGGTGTAAATTGAGTAGACGTATACAGTGATTATCTAAAAATGATTATGTTGTATAGCGAGAGATAAAAGATGGAGAGCATCCATCTGAAAATAACTTGATGGTGTCACAAAAGGATGGAAATGTATTTGATATTGCTCGGTCTATGAGAGTTGCCATAGCTGGAGAACATAAAAATAATGAAGTAGTTATACTCCTCAGCTTTATAAATATGTATTTATGTAGAACAATAAAAATCTGCGTTATTAGCACCATATTGTGGCTGCATTATGTTTATACAGAACAATAAGGCTTTTCATTTTTCACGAGTCCTCCAGTGTTTTATGCACTAAATAACATAGGAGTGCAGTCAAACAATGTTCATTTACCACACTTTCCTAAGGGAGCTGAAATTGTGGTTTGTGTATTCCTCTCCCAATTAAGTCAACTTGGAAAAGTGCTTGGCAGTACGTTCATGTATATATGTAGCTTATATAGTTTGTTTAAAGTGATATATGATTATGTCACATTTTTACTGTACATGTTTTAACATAATTACAAAGATGAAAACTAGTGATCACAACTATTATAGGGGCTAGATTTAGTAAACTGCGGGTTTGAAAAAGTGGAGATGTTGCCTATAACAACCAGTCAGATTCAAGTTATCATTTATTTAGTACATTCTACAAAATGACAGCTAGAATCTGATTGGTTGCTGTAGACAACATATCCACCTTTTTAAAACCCGCAGTTTAGTAAATATATCCCTAGGACATCATCAACATGTAATGTACGGTATAGTACTGTAACAGGACGCAAGGGATTGCAGAAGACAAGAATTGAGGAGGAAAATGCAGAATATAGGAGGATATGTAAAGAGAGTTGACATTATGGTTAGATAGTGAATGCAAGATATATTGGGAAAGTAGACTGTGTATATCAGTGAAGATAGAGTTCAATCTCTTCTTCCTCAGATTACTAATCTGGAGAACCGATCTTTTCTTATGTGTCTTCATCAGCAGGTTTCCTATCCTTCATATGATATTATTCCCCAATGTCATTGCTCTGGAAATCCGCCAAAAACTTATCCTAATGTAATGATAAAGAGCATATATGAGTTTTTAAACTAAAACCTGATAACCCCCGGACAGACATGAGCTAACTGGATGGAAACGTACATGTTATACTGAGCGCCACTTGTGTATTGGTTATCTATTTGGAAAGCTTGCAAGAGCTTATGAAACAAGTGTTTAAAAGTGTTCAAGTGTTACATGGGTGAATGATTTTACTTTATAAGAATTCCAGTTCACTGAGATCATTAAAGGTGTTATTTCCTAGAAGACGGTTTGTGTTAAAGAAAAAAAATATATCTGCTTTATTATTTCCACAATACTGTTGTTAAAAAATGTTGAGAGCTGGGAATGAAAAATGTTACTTGCGTGCATAAGGAGTGTGCTATTGTCTGTATGTTGCTTCTGTATATATATATCCCTCCAACCAATAATATAATGAAGTAGCCAAATGCAGATTTTTTTTTCCCCCCTTTCCTTTATTAGAGTAGTCTTCTTTCAGGTGACAAATTGTTACATATTCAACTGGCCCTTAAAAGTTAATCCTTCTTCCAGACCTCTTCTAGTGGAGTCTTGAGGAATGCTCAAATGCCTTAATGATTCAGAGTCAAAGCCTGGACAATAAGGTTGAGCCTTACCACAAGATTAAGATTCCTTACGTTCACTCTTTGTTTTATGTAAGCTAAGGAGATTTGTATGGCTGGGGCCTAGACAATACACCCGAGAGCTGTGCTAACTTCATATATGCCTCTTATGGCACGAGTACACCCTTCTAGTGAATAGAGGACTTAGCAGACAGGTTGTAGATGTGGGAGGAAAATATTTTTTTTCTCTTTGTTTTTGTTTTGTTTTTTTACATCCACTTTAGCCTGATGATGACCCCAGCAAGAAAGGGTTTGCAGAAAAACAAAACCTAAAAACGTAAATCTCTCCAACTCTTGCAAACCATTATACTCTGACAATTATCAGGTCTTTTAAAGAATATAATTTTGGGCGCTATTTTATATATGTGAAACAGGCTGAAAGTGGAGTAAATATGGTCAGGCATTAAAATAAAATATAAAATTTAAAGAACAATTTAATAAATGTCTTCTAGGTTCAAAATCCGACATTATTAAAGTCATTATTTGGTGTTTTATTTAAATATCTGTAAAATAGTGTTTATTGAGCAGAAAATTACATAAAAATCCACCTCTAGTGTACAATTTTAAACAGTAACCCCAACCCCCTTTCTTCCACGCTACCTGACTGTGTTTGGGTTCTCTATCTGGTATCCCCATTCTCTATGCTGCTGGGATCAGGTCCTTACAAAAGAGGACATGGGCGCAGTAGATTGCTATGCCAGCTGTCCCATAATACTGCCACTTTGGGATGCTGATGCAATGGAGCCAAGGAGATGGGGCCAACATAATCCTTTGATGAGGTCCAATTTCTTCAGTGACCCAGTCAGCTTATAGCATTGTAAAGTGATAAAAGAGTGGCAACATTTGTCACCTAGGTATTAGTTATGTATTATGGTTTAGAATAATGAACCACTGTAAGTTACCTGTGCTAGAGCAATAGGCCATAGTTACCAACTTTTGAGGTCTCCCCTCTGGGGGCGTGGCTATGCAGATCACATCATTAGACCCCCACCCCCTTAAGCTACACATCACTATTTTCAGCCTATTGCAGTGGGGGGAGGGGCCATGATGATGTGCCCCACATGGCCATGCCTCCAAGACCCAGTGAATCGTGGCGATAAGCCCTACCCACTTCACTAACAAAGTGAGTAGGATGCAGGAGGATGCTGGGACCTATTTATTAAGTGCATATGGACAGAAAGACACATCAAGCATGATTACTTGGAGGTTGTGCCTTTAGTAAAACACAACTAAAACAGTTAATTCTGCTTGTTATGCAAGATTATTATTTTTGTGCACATTTTGTTTATTAGTTTCTCTGGAAAAGTGTTTATATTATTCCCAGTAGCATATCTAGAAGATCCATTCTAGTTGTGCAGTTAGTGGGTTTTGTATACTGGCATAACATCTTAACTGGGTTGACTCATGTATAATTTACACCTACCCTTGCTCCTAATGTCATTCTACAGTAAATGATACAGCCCCAGTGACTAGCAATACATACAGCCTACTGGTCAGTATGTTATACGGCCCTATTGGTCATCTTATTATACAGTCCCAATGGCCTGCATATTATGAAGCCCCAGTGGCCAATATGTACTACATCTCCAGTGATCAATACATAATACAGTCCCAGTCACCAACATATAATACAGTTCCCATGACAAATATACAGCAGTTTATTAGTGACCAGTGGGAGAGGATCAAGTAATTTCAAGCTGTGGCAAGCTGTAGACATCTATAAGCTATAGCGCTATTGCCTATGAAAATGGTTGTTCTTATTGGTGATAGTGCTCACTATCACAGCAACCTATCCACCAAAGGGATTACTGCTGGTAATATCCCAGCTAGAATAAAAGGTTGATAGCAAAGATTCCCCCATGCTTATTTATTTTTTAATTAATACATTAAATGACTGCTAACAAATTGACCCTAGTCTGTGTGTCTGTCCGTCTGTGTCTGTCTGTCCGTCTGTGTGTGTGTCTCTGTCTGTGTGTGTTAGGGAATTTAGACTGTAAGCCCCAATGGGGCAGGGACTGATGTGAGTGAGTTCTCTGTACAGCGCTGCGGAATTAGTGGCGCTATATAAATAAATGGTAATAATAATAATAATAATAATAATAATAACTAACTGTGCAGCTACACCCTGGAAAGCAGCTCTCTTGGGTGAATGTGGGGTAGCAGGATACACCCTTCATATGCTGTTAGGAATCATTAGCAGTATTGAATATTTATTAGTTGGTTTGTAAGAGGATGTCCTCAGCGCCACCTGTTCTTCTCATTCCCACTTCTTCTCACAATGAGACATGGTGTGTATGGAGGCATCACATGGAGAAGCACACAAGATTTCACACTACGGTGCTAGTGCCTGTTCCCAGTACATTTATATACATTTAAAAATGAAATGAAATATATTTTATAACATGGCACGTATGCCCAGAAAATGTAAGGCCAGTTTCAACTGCGATCTGCAGCCTGGATCCTTATACTGCTACTCCATTCGATTTCTGTGAGTGCACAGAATGGAAATGATTTTCTGACAGTTGTGCTTCTTTTAAATCCTTTAATTTAATTTGTTTTTTAAGCCATTTCAACAAAGAAATATTAGCTTTATTTTATATTAATTTATGTTCATTAGAGTATTTGTACTTAGTTGGGATGCTGGATGTTTGTTTTCAGATATAAACAGATGCAGTTGGCCAACTTATCATATAATGCAAGACATGGAAATAGGTTCTAAATAGACACTAGGCAGGGTTAAAGGTTAGGGTCATTCTTCTCTGATCTCGACAGTGCTTTATCCACAGATTATAACAGCAATGTCTAACCATATTATGCTAGCTGTACCTTGTCAACCATGGTTGAACGTTATTATTAAAAATATACTGCAATAAAAGTGTTTTTATGTTCCTGTTCGGTTATGGTGTTACTTTTGGTATGTCTAGTGTTGTCTCTCCATCTGGAGAGCTTTGCTTGTCAAGGAGCAAAGTGTATTCGAACGCCACTGTGAAATTTTTATAAGACATGATCTTACTATAAGAGGATTTCCCATCCAACAGATTCTCCACCACTTAGTAAATAAACCGCTAAAAGTCTAGCATACAATCCTGAGCAACATCATCACTGCAATCAGTAATCCATACTCCAAATCAAACCCTCACCATGTCCTTTTATTCAAAAATAATAACATCTTGTCCGCTTACACTTTAAATTGTGCAACAGGCATTCCAACATTTCCATAATATCATATAGGCTGGCTGTGTATTTGAGTCCTAGGCCACAAGACATCATTTTCAAAAGCCCTAAGTAAATTAGTGCTGTAAACAAAATAGAGTTAATGCTTAAAATACGTATATGCCTCATAGTAAAGCGTATGGGAGTGTGTCATAGGATAGGGTATGGCGGAAATTAGAAGAATGCTTTAAAGAATTATAGAAACGGAAATTGGATATCCATTCCAGAGATTAGTCTAAAAAGTCACAGGATATTCCTTGTCCAGCTAGACTTAAATTACCTGCTCTCTAGAAAGCTTCTTGTGTGGAATTATGTCTTCTGTTTCTGTTTGCCATTTAGCTTTGTACAAACTCTTGCCTCCAGAATTTCATATGTAGCAAACACACACACACACACACACACACACACACACACGGCATCAAAAAGTGTGTGTTGAGCTTGTTTCCGCTGAGAAAACGAAAACCCCAGGGAGGAGACCCAGCAGAGTAATATCACAGGAAAAATTAGCCTGCATCCTGCAAGAGGAGAACCTCAGCAAGATGGATTCTGTTATGCATGTGTTAAACATATGTAGGTAATCCTCCTCCATTTAATTGCTGCATATCAGGGTTATTGTGCGCTGTCTGAGTAACCAGTGCTAATGGCATAAAGTGGTGATTATCTGCATAGGAGTAACATGTAACTTGCTCACATGGTGGCAGGCATAGGGTAAATGTTCATGGCATTGCATTTCAACATGGTGAATGCGCTCTACAGAGACGTTGGTGTATTGTTCTCTGTGACCACTGCTGTGTACTTCATCTGAAGTGCACTAAATGCTCTGTGAGTAATCTGCTAAGTAGGTTTTTCCGCTCACGTATATATTGTTATGATAATGCCTTTAAATTTTCTGGCCTTCAATTTGAGTATAGAGGAAAAAAAGTAAGACACCTACTGTACATATCTAAATGTTTTTTGTAAAATGCTAGATACCAAATACTCTTCTTTTCTATCAATTGATAGTAAACCTGAATGTAAATGTTTACTCAAAGATTTCACCTGCAACTGCGCTTGACCTTAATATGCCCACTCTGTAAGTATAAAAGACTTATTGTATTGATAACAATAACAGAAAGACATAAGGCACAAACCTATTAATTTGAAATGCATTTTGTTCGTAGCACATTCGATTTGAAAGCGCTCACCAATTATATAGATAAAATAGAAGGACACAACACACAAGCAAGGCAACCACTGTAAATGCAAATTCAATATGGCAGTCTTGCTTATTCTCTGAGTGTGATGTACAAAAGCAATGCTCATTTGGAAAAAAAAAATGTATTAGCACTGCTCATATGTGCTGGATGCAGAAGGCTGTACTTGGTTACGTTTCTAATTTCATAATGTAATCTAATGCTTTTATGTAAAAATAATGTTCTGCAGGCCCTATTGTCAGCTGAAAGAAATATGTTTCTATACATATTATATGTTGTATTTTTAGAGTAGATGCATATACATAACATATGAATATTTTGGTAAAGGATAAAAGTAGAATCCCCACTATCAACGTTCTTCACTTGTCTATGGAGCTTCCTCTTTATTGTGATTATTGTTACATATGTTTAAAATATTTATACACCTTAATTTTATTCTTTGCAATTCTTCTCTCCTTAATATGTAAGTCATGGTGGGGCTAGTAGACTAACTCTTGAAAAAGCTTTTTTCATAAAAGTATACTAACATACCTCCCAACATGTATCCATGCAGAATTGGAATAAGCCCTGTCCAAATGTGTGCAAACCATGGCCCCCAGGTTATACGAACTCTACTCCAATCTGCCATATTGCACCCACTTTGGCCAACCTAGCCCAATTTCTTATTATGTCCCACCCACTTCCCATGAGCTTCACTTCTTTCAAAGTCTGTGAATCAAGGGAGGCATATATGAGGGTGAGGACAATAAGGATTAAGGAAGGTAAAGTGCAGGTTTCCCATCCCATCTGATATTTTAGGCGTGTATTTTCCTTAAACATATAGAGGGCCTGATTCATTAAGGAACATAAAGAAAAAAAATGAGTAACATTGCACCTTGGCAAAGCTATGTTGCATTAGAGGGGTAGGGAAATTTAAAATGTGACGGCAGGTTTATATTTGGAGAACGGTACGTCCTAGTTCAAGTTTAAATTTCAGTGTAAAAATAAAGCTATAAAGTATTTGTGTGCTACATGAAAAAACAGACAGTATTTAACTTATGTGCAAAATAAAAAAAGCTAATTTGCACCCCTTGCATTTTAACATGGTTTTGTCCAGGAGAAAACGTACTCATTTTTTTGTCTTACTTTCGTTAATGAATCAGGCCCAGAGTGTTTGAATTGATGGGCACACCATTGTCTCCTGTGTTTGGTAATATAAAGTCTTATGACACTACATATTGTCATATAAATTCTGTATTACATGTTAAATTATAAGTCTTGAATTGCTAGAAAGGGTTGACATCCAATTAGATGCAAGGCATAATGCATAATGCTATAGTAGAGGAGCATATTACTGGTAATGAAATGTAATGTATATGCTTGTAAACAGATAAACATTCAGTCTCAGAGCCTGGCAATTTTCTGTACTTAAGAGGTTTATTCAATTAACCACTTAAACTTTCATTATGTTTGCCATTTGCCAGTAGGTTCTCATACATTTAAAACCTTTATTCAGCCGGTTCCTAAACCAAGCTTGCTGAAATGAGAGACAAATTAAAATCATATTTGGAAAATAATTTCATTCACACTACTGTCAAGTAGATATTTCATTTTTTAGGAGCTTTGCTAAAAAAATATAGTTTTAATTATGTTTAATATTCTGGTATGACGCTCCTTCAACTTCTAGTGTAACACTGGTACCATAGAACCCTGTAGACTTTGCCTCCTACACCTGGCTTTGGACACCCAAGCATCATACTTATGTTATGGCCATTGCATGGATTTTCACACAGCTGAGTGAGTAAGGAAGGGCCACACAGTTATACCACTTTCATACTGCCGCCCCGGCAATATCCCGGGTTTTTGAAGCCGGGTTTTTGCAGGGTCTCGGAGCGTCCAAGCTCAGAAACACCATTCATACTGCACCTCGGACCCGGGAATTTCCTGGGTTGACCCCATTCATACTGCACAAGTCTGTGCCCTGGCAATTTGTGGGAGTCATCACCAGAGCACTTTTCATTGGCTGAAAGCTGGAATATGAAAAAAAAATTCTCTCTCTCTCTCTCTCTCCCCCCCCCCCTATGCAAAAACCCGGGTTGCACCATTCATAGGGGCATATTCAATTAGCTTTCGGATTCGCGGTAACGCGCGTTACCGCGAAAAGTGCGCATTTTTGCGGGTATTACGGTACCACATTAACGCGGATTTTCGTTCGCAACCCTATGGGCTGCGAACGAAAATCCACGTTATTGCGGTACCGTGTATTACATTTCGCGGCTGTTCCGGCGCGTTACCGCAAATCCGAAAGCTAATTGAATATGCCCCATAGTGCAGGCAACCCAGGTCCGACCCGGGAATTACCCCTCGATAAATCCCGGGTTGAAGACCCGGGTTTTTAGACCCGGGATTTTTCACTTGTACCATTCATACTGCACCAAGACCCGGGTCGTTTGAGCTCGCCTCGGGAAAAACCCAGGATTTTGGTGCAGTATGAATGGGGTATTACTTTTGTTCCCAAGCTGATTTATTTTATAGACTGCACAGCTCAAGGGCTCGGCAGTCTAATAGAATTCTATTCATATAGCATACTTGCCAAGTTTTCAAGTCTCCCCTCCAGAAGTTCTTGGAGGACAGGCCAAGTGACAAGTGAGAATTGGGCCTAGCCCCACCCCTGCCAGCCAATATTGCTATTAGCAGTGAGATGGAGGCAGGGCTTAATAACACGAATTGTTTCACAAAATTTGGGAGCCTCCTGGACATTGCAGGAGAATAGGCAAGTATGTCATATATACTTAATAAGGGGATACTTGGTTCTTTGTAGAAGTGGGGTAACCCTCCAAGAAATGCATTTAATCAAGAGGTAGTTTTTGGTCCACTATGTTTGACATCTGACTTTTTCCAACTGGCACACGTATGGAATGGCATATGGGGTGAAGTCACAGTCTGGAACAGGATGTGGAGGGCAAAACATATAATCAGGGCTGGTTCTTGCATTTCCAGTACCTTGCTGGCAGTTTACGCATGCGTAGTGAGGCTTCTTTATTTAAATTAATATGATAATATTACCATTGAAAGCTAGACCCAAAACTGGAATTGAAGCTGTGAGCAAAGGTCGTGGGATAATGTGGGGTCAGGAATATAAAGGTTACAGGAGTCATCTTGTGTACAACAGGGATTAATGTCTGTTTTAAGTTGCACTGCTAAGTAAGAGATCGTTTATTAGTATGTTAATTTAGAATCTTGTGAAAAATAAAACAAGAAGAGAGTTGTGTTGAAATGGAATTGGAGTATATTAATAATATATGTCAGTTACATTATTACTGACAGCCCAAAGTCTAGTTTGCTACTCTCCCGGAACAGCAGGTCTCCCTCCCGGCTCCCACCCACTTCACTATTAACGTGGACGGAGGCACGGCTTGATGATGCTATGTTGGTCTCCATGGCCCCTCCCCGCCATAACATGCTGGGAAAACACGGCACCCCACATGAAGGTTGGCAAGTATGGTGCAAAGGAATGTAATATATGTAGACGGAGCTCTTTAGTAAGGTCATATTCAGGTTTGCCCTGTCCTAAATAATCATATCTATCGACCTACCTGATTTAAAAAAAGAAAAAGAAAAAAAAGAAAGTATCTTACCTTAGTGCCCTAAAATAATTGCTGATGTATGCTACTATTTTCCTGTGCAGTAGACCCTGAATACACAATTGTATATGACGTTCCCAAGCCACAGCTCACTTTTATCTATTTGTTAGACTATATCCAATTTCTAACTTCAGCGCTATGAGCCTGATAGATCTATTTGTTTCCGTCTAACGTGATACATGGCTGGTCATGTTATGATTGCCTGTACTGTCCTGACCCAACAAAGATATGTACATGAAGGATGCTGTTTTCTCTAATCCCTCACCAGCTGTTTCAGTCATTACCAGAGAACATTTCTTAAGTATTTGGGCAGGTGCGAGGAGGTTCAGGTAGCTTCTTTGCATGCTGATAGACAAAATAGTTTAGGCTGGTCAAACACACTGCCTGCTTTTGAATCCAGAAAGAAAATACATACCTGAGCAACATATGTCATTTAACCTTTAGACCTTACATTGCTTCAACCTTTCTAAATGCTAAGAAGTGAATCCAGCCACAGTTGTTAAAGAAACATCTTCTTAACATGGATCAGTCATGGTTGTCTCGTATTTTGCTTCATTCAAGGTAAGTATGCTTTAGGCTCTCAAGAAAGCAAAGAGGGCACGTTCTAATTTGTGAACACAAGACCCTGGCTGTCTATAGAACTTGACCCCTTTTTTCTGCTTTAGACTTATTCCTTACATGTTTGCTTACTGGCTAACAGGTGGATTGTCACATGCAGTATTTTAATTCTTCCAAAGCCTGGCAAACATCTTGAAGTGTTTACTCACCGAGTGCATTTTCACTTGGGTTTCTATTTTGTTTGCTATTTGCAGGTAACAGGAATCTAAACAAATAGTATAACAAACCTATACAAAGTACCCAGAGAAAAAATATTATGGTAAATATAGGTATGAGCGTAAAAGTGAAAGGTACAAACTTGTAGTTGACTCATTACAATTTGGGTTGGGGAAGCACAGATGAATATAACATATTTCTCTTTAGTAACATTTTATCACATAAAATAGGTAAAGATGTTGGAAGCAGAGTAAACAAATGATTATTAGCTATCTGATAACAATAGTATTACTTCATCATCATCACCATTTATTTATATAGCTCTACTGATTCCGCAGCACTGTACAGAGAATTTATTCACATCAGTCCCTGCCCCATTGGATCTTACAGTCTAAATTCCCTAACATACACACACAGACAGACAGAGAGGGAGAGACTAGGGTCAATTTTGATAGCAGCCAATTAATCTACTAGTATGTTTTTGGAGTGTGGGAGGAAACCGGAGCACCCGGAGGAAACCCACGCAAACACGGGGAGAACATACAAACTCCACACAGATAAGGCCATGGTCGGGAATTGAACTCATGACCCCAGTGCTATGAGGCAGAAGTGCTAACCACTTAGCCACCGTGCTGCCCATATACTTGACATATAAGCTCTCTTAGCCGCTTTTAGAAATCAGACAAGTTTGTAGTGTACACTAAACATGTTAGAATTAGGAATTCTCTAGTTACCAGATATTAAATTTAGGACAACATATTTTTTGAATGAATTGTAGGGTAACAGAATGACACCTCCCTGTATAAATAATTATGTGTTCAGAAGGTATTTGGTAAAGTCTAAAAAGATTTTCATACTAAATTTGACGAAATGACACTGATGCATCAAAGCTTAAGAATCATCGTCATTGTTTATTTGTAGAGAGCCACAAAACTCCGCAGCGCCTGACAATCAGAATAACATACAAATATGTATATTAGAATAGAACAAGTTCATGACAGGTTGGCAAAGGAGGTCCAGATGTGAGATAGAGAGGGCGCTGCTCATGAGAGCTTGCAATATAGAGGAAGAGGGCAATGCTCATGAGAGCTTGCAGTATAGAGGAAGAGGGCGCTGCTCATGAGAGCTTGCAGTATAGAGGAAGAGGGCAATGCTCATGAGAGCTTGCAGTATAGAGGAAGAGGGCAATGCTCATGAGAGCTTGCAGTATAGAGGAAGAGGGCGCTGCTCATGAGAGCTTGCAGTATAGAGGAAGAGGGCAATGCTCATGAGAGCTTGCAGTATAGAGGAAGAGGGCAATGCTCATGAGAGCTTGCAGTATAGAGGAAGAGGGCAATGCTTAGAGAATAGGAGCAAGAGAGAGAGTGGAGAATAGGATTATAGCTGGTAGAACACACAGAGGGAGAAGAATCAGCTGGGGCAATGAAAGCAGCATTGTGTTTCCCATTCATGGTTATCAACTCATTTTTTAAGACATAAATGAACCCAGGCAAAGATCATATTACAGGGCTTGCCTGCAAAAAACAGCGGTAGCTGTATCCACAAGGTAAAGTGGGTTAAGTTTTAAAATAATAATTAATATATTTTTTTTATTTGCATTTCAACTGGTCCAAATCATGCGATATGAAGGTTTGTTTTGTTTTTATAATTTGGGAAGGCAAGACTGGAGTTCTATTAAGATTTTGAGTAGGCCAAATTGCTTCAGAATTTAAATATAAACTATAGGCACAACAACGGCATTATAACCCTTAATGGCCCATATGAAGACAGAAATTGTATCCCAATCACTCAAATACAAAACAAATTCCAAATTCCAACTCACCTTCAGGTGAGATATTGGATCCAATGACACACGACCCCTGAGACCCAAATTAGCCTACCTCTTCTGTTAGTAAGGTCTAAATCCTCCTTCCAAAACAATAAAGGAAGAATTACAATTTGGTATAGATTCATTTTAAACGACATAAGATGTGGCCGACTCAGTCTAAGGGGTCCAAATCCCAGAGAATGGTTATCACAACACTTTGTATGATTCAACAAAGGGTTAACAATAGAGAAATCTTCTATTTCTCTTGCATTAACCTGTTTTCCACAAGTTAACACTGTTCCCATAGACCTCTATAGGCACGGTGAAGGACCACAATTTATCAAGCGGTGAAAAGCTTTGTTGTAGGAACTTCCCTTGACCCATCCCTGTCAGGCAGCTCCTCCTCTGCTATATACAGCTGCCATTGACCCAGCAGCTTGCAGACATCAACAGAGGAGGTGAGCAGTGGGGGCATTTCCTCAGCTAGCCAAAATGATAGCAAAGATGTTTCAAAATGGACACCATAGGGCTCAAATACTCTACTTCAGCATCATTACTCCAAGTCAAGTGGCACAAGAGGTATGTCTATAGTTATGAGTTAGACAATTAAAAGCAAAGAGGCTTATTAAGCAGTCTCCATACATTGTTCCAGTTACCAATATACTTATTAATACTTTATTTTGCCAATATCTGTATTTATTGCTGCCATAATCAGTGTTAAAAACTTGCATATACCTGTCTCCAGTCCCTTACTGCCCCTCCTCCCATCCCATTTTTTTTTTTGTACCCCTTAAGTTCTGTAAAGAGCAATAAAAATTAATAAGCTAAAATATTTTGGGAGGTTTCAGATGTAGAGCTAATTTGAATCTTATTATCCAAGCTTAAATTACGGTTTGGGATAATAGTAGGATAAAATTTGGGTTAGATTCACTTTTATAGTGGTCTACATTTACTCTGATCAGCATGGGAGACGTTTGTGGTTAAGAGCCTGAGATGATGGCATTACAATTTACTAACACTACTACCTAGATGGAAGAACCTTTAGGTTTGCCACTGTAACATGGCTGTGGGAGAGCAGGGGGGAAAGTGAGTGGTAGGAGTGAGTAGTAGGACCAATCAATAACTTATGTTTGTTGCTGCCAGCCTTCAGGACTCTGGTTAGAGGAGGAGCCAGGTCATTCGTAGGTGGTAATACAGCTTTATAATACAAGACAGTTGTAAGAAAAGGGCAAACGAGAGCACTACCTAATATATGTGTTATGGTTGTCCTTATAAACATAGTCTTTTTAATTAAATATGTATACCTTTTGGGTATGTTAAAGAACAGCTATCCAATCAACTGCAATTAACACATGGTGCTTAGTTTTAAGAATGTCCACACTGCAGCAATATAAGAATGGATCATCGTTGAGTTACCTGGGACTACGTGTCAAATGGCCGCTGTGGTTCTGCTAGCCTCTGGGGAAGATGAGCTGCAAAATGCCAGTGTATTGAAGGAAATGTACAGCTTAGAGGAACACTGCCAGTTAAACATTAAAGTTTAACTGAGCTGCTACTTCCTCTAAGCGAGGCTTTGGTAACAGCAAGTTGTTCCTGACTTATTTGGCTCAATTAAAGAAGGGTATTCAACTAGGTTTCTGGACCGCAGTAACATGCTGGAACGGGCCGCGAAGGCAGTCCGCAGTACCACAATAACGTGGATTTTCCTGCGTACTGCATAGTGTTGTGAAGGAATATCCGCATTATTGCGGTACCGTATTACCGTCAATATTGCGCACATTTCACTATAACGCGCATTACTGCAGACCGGAGACCTAATTGAATGCCCCCCAAAGTATTAACTCTCAATATGTCTGCCAGATGGGGGCTCTGCTGGCGGCTTCCTATTGTTCTGTGCACGCCCATAAACTATGTGCGCAACGCTGGCATTTCCCATTTGCTGTACTATAGCTGTGTTGGAGCCTTGGGGAAAACTTTCAGTGTGCAGGTCCTGGTGCTGCACTAAGGGGACAGAGTTAACATTTACAATGTTAACATTTAACTGGAAGAGCTCCTTTAAACTCTGCATTTCCTTTAACTACAAAACCCTAGCATTTTGTAGCTCATGTGACTCATGCCTTTATTTTATTCTTCTGAGTATTTCTACCCAAGGATAGCTCAGTTGTCACCTAAGAATTCCTTTTTTCTTTTTCTTTCTCAAGAACATTGGAATAATATATCCATAACATGATCAGCATTTATACTGGCATTTAGATCTATGATGACCAGAGGGGAGAAAGCAGACTTTGACCATTTGAACTTGAAACCCCCGGAGAGCTTTTTATTCTAATAAAACAGCAAAATATTGGTTATGTGACACCCCTACATCAAACTCTATCACATTAAGGAAACCTTAGAACTCGGGTCTGCAGTCTGGCCTGATACATTACAATTCATCTGGGAGGCTTAGAAGGAATAATTACATCTATGTATTTATTCCACTGTCAGAATGTTGACACTAGTTTCATAGTGTCTGTGTCATTGAGAGTCATAATTAAATAATATGTCAAATGTATTGATTATGTGTATATGGATCTGGTTGATATGTCTAGAAGGCCTTTTGTCTTGGCGAGGTAGCAAAGGTTTAAAATAAAAAGTTTGCCAAATGCATCAGCTCAGCGTTTAGAATTTGTTTCTTGTCTAATAAAGCCTTCATTTTCTCATGTCTTTTCATTTTGACGTTGAGTAGGACATCATGTTGTCATGGGACCATGAGGCATCTCTTAAAAGATCCAGTTCTATTAAAGGTTTAAAGGGGAATTACTGATGGAAACCAGATTGAAGGGAACTGTATCCATCTATCTATCTATCTATCTACCTATCAATATAGCACATTTTAGATATATGAGACATATAGACAAATAGATTATATATATTTTTTTGATCAATGGCAACTATGTGATTTTTATATTGCCAGGATCGGGGCTGCTAATGATAAATTTACTGCATAATATTGGATTCTGAAGTTTTATGAAACACAAGTTACATTTTAATTAAATTCTGGTAAAATTCTGGTTAAAATTACTACAGCTTGCCTTGTGGTGGATATTTGCACATAAACTATAAGCGACTTTAGACACTAAGGGGACATTAAAATGTGTATGAGAAAGAATACATATGCAAAACTAGGTAACAATCTTAATCAGAACCATATCTCGTTATAACTTGCAAACAGATGCATCTAAAAAAGGTTATAAAATATCTTGGTATAGAACCAGAGAAATAATACTTGATATCTGTACACATGCAAGATGAGTTTGCATATATATATATATATGTATGTTTGTATATATATATATATATATATATATATATATATACTTATTAAATACATATTGAGCTGTATGTGACAATGGGAATTATAGCCTGAACTAAAGACCTTCTCTCTGATTTAGCAGTTCCTAAATATTATCTGGGTAAAAGCAGAGAATGTTAAGAAACAGGCAGGGTAAAAAAATCAATAACACATATGTCTAAATGATACCTCCTCTTCCAGATCAATTATAATGTGAAAAGAATCAAATTGCTCTGTATTTGACAGGCACTGCTTCAGTCCCATAATGCAATGTAAAGAATGTTGCAGCTGAGACAGAAACACGATCATATACAGTACATCCTGTCACTCAATTGAATGTGTTTTATAAGGATATCAGCTGCAAAGAATCTACGGAACTTTCCTAGCCAAACATGTGAACGGCAACTTGTTAACCAAATATGCGCTGCTTGCTTTGTAAATGGGGCAAGGAGGTTTCTCCTCTGAGCCATGGTATGTCTTAGTATTAAAATCTAAAGTAACAGACTTCAGTTTAATGAGCTTTGTAAATCTGACCTAAAAAGTGTCGCCGGGAGTCTTTGAAATGAGTTTCCTTCAACTTCCCCTGAGCTGATTGTGTGTTTTAGGGGAGGTTAAATGGGTTAAGATCCTTAGCTGTTCTAAAGCCATATGAGTGATTCCTTATTAATCTTTTTCACCCCTAAGACATCGTCTCCAGATCAAGGCGGATTTACTGCATAAGATAACATACTCAGCAATGGGACACAGCTTCTGAAAGGACAAAAGGGTGACAGTATTAGAGAGAACTGATGCTCTGATTCTTAAAGAAATAAATGTGTGTATAACTATCTGTTGTTACATGTCTTCATGCCTTGTTGATATTGTGATAAACCTTTTAATTGTAAAGGTACAGTAGGCTGCCCGACTTGTGAATTCAGCACAGTATACTTGTACATAAGTGTCTGTATTAAATTTGTTGGCCACTAGTATAACCAATATCTAGTGGTGTCAGTAACGGGGTTCCTGTAAAAAAAAACAAAAAATGCAGTGAAGGAGTTCCCTGAAGAACAGAGATTCAAAAACAAGTGTTTCAAAATTGACCCAATTTTGGGGCTATGCCTGGTGTCTAAGTATGGGATTATATGCAAACTACATCAGGGCAATTTTATGTACATCCAGTTCTTTTTTGTCACAGAACTCACCGGAACTGAATTACGACACCTTTTTTCGACAGAATTTCCAAGTTTTAAAAGTAACTTTTGAACATTTAATGTTTGGTTCACGTGGACTTGAATCGCCCTGTTGAGCATAGCAGGTCGGCGGAAAAATCGTTAAAATGGTGCATATGGGCTGCTTGTGTGTCGAGTCCGATGCATGCGTACATCGTACGTGCTGGTTGTGATGGCACTGCTCGGCTTGTGATTGGTCGTGCGCTATATGCTTACTGCAGGTGGTGACCGTTATGTTTCGTTACACAACTGACGTAAGTGGGTGTGTGTACAGTGATTGACTACGTGATGTGAGTTCCGGCAACTTTTTTCTTACAAAAAGCACTGTGTACATTTATATGCAAATTAGCAAATTAAATATAGGTACACTATCAGTACAATATTGGGGAATCTCTGAATTATAGCATAAAGCACCCACGAAGAGTCAGCATTGCACCTGGACCCGCTGCTTCTCTTCAGTATAGGGGAAGTCTTGAGGGTCTTGGAGGCAGACCTGCAAAATATCCCCTGATATTTCAGCAAAATCTTGCAGGACTTGAATAAGTACCTGGCTGAGGAGGGGAAAGAAGGAGGTGGGCAGCGTCACATCTGACAGTAGGTGATATATATATAGTCCGCGGGCATTCACTCCCCTTCTACATAGATGCAATCCCACCCCCCGCACCCATTGTCACAAGGGTTAGGTTACAGGCACAATAGTTGTTTTTTTTTTTACTGTTGTAGTGTTGCATTTGTATGTCTTGTATACATGTTCCTTATAAAAGAAAATTTTAAACTATGAATGGAGATAATAAATTAAAAAAAAGAAGAAAGTGGAAATACTGATATGTTGAAATATATGCAGTTTGAATAAGTTTAATTTGTTATACTTTGTAAAATGTGCATGTTTGTGTTACAGTCTGTGGTATGGTCAAGGGGAGGAATGTTGGTGGTTTGTCACCTACAGATGTCAGGTTAGTAATGTACATTGGGGTCTGTATACAGTGATTTGGGAGGTTGTTCTCCAGGACCTGGCCGTAACATCATATAACCCTGTGATTTCTGGATTAGGTATTGTGTCCATGTCCTTACGGTATGGAATTTGGGCTCGTTTTCTGTGACCCATAACTTGCCTTACCAACTGAATAAAAAATATACTTGGGAGTCAAGTAAAAAACATGTCAACAAATCACTGTTATATATAGAAGGTATTCTCAAAATAAGTTTAGTTATATTGTGCTTCACAGAGCTACTATATACCTTTCTTTTTTCACAGACATAGTTGTATCCTATAGCACAGAATATCATGTGAGCGTTAACTATATCTTATAAAGACTGCAGCTCTGTTCAGTGTAAATTTAGAGACTGCAAATAAAGACTTGGCTGATGGCAAGTGTCTTATCAGAGCAAGATGGAGAAGGTCAAAATAGATAATTGTGACAATTTGATCTCAAAACTTTTCTCTGGGAAGTCTAATTTTAGTGAGCTAAAGACATCATCAGTGAAGACCCTAGAGCTATTCACACACAGACCACCCCAGTAACCTTAACCTGACCCTAGAGATAAAGGTTGGCTTTTTGTTTTCTTATTCATATCTTTGTTTTATGCTTACCACGGGTTCCTGGTTATAGTAACATGGATGAAGGCTATGACGATAAACGCAGCAAACATATGTTTTGGGGCCTCATCTTATGGTAAGACTTGTGATTTCCCAAAACTAGATCTTCAATTGTCCTCATTGTAAGCCTAAATAACTGTAAAAGGGTCATATTCCTGAATTGCAGTATACAGTAATACATTTTTCTTTTCCATTGTAATATACTTGTGATGTCTCAGCTTCTTAGTAATAGCTACAACTTATGACATTACATTGGGAAGATAATAACCATTCCCAGAACCTTACAATGTAGACATTTTCAAATATATTATGTTTAAGAGAGGACTTTCGTCATTCTTGCTAACAATAGTTTTACTATTGATGCAAAAGTACATGAAAATATATTAAATATATTATGGGTTATCCTATTTATAATACCACCCTTGTGATAAGACCAGTTTTGGCCCTTTAAACTGGAAGAGGAAAGCCATATTTTTTTTCTATGTTTTGCAATGTAATGTTCTCTGTACCAAAAGGCGTTACGAATGGAATGCAGCCATATTGTTCCTAAACACATTGTGTTGCTAAATGTGTGATTATATCTATATATGACTGTATGCCATGCAATATTTCTAACAGAATAAGATAATGGAGAAGAATCACTGTGATCATGTTATGTTTAACATAAAATAACTTTAAAATGATCGTCTGTTTATTTATATGGTAATATGAAGTGTTTCATATAGTTTTATAAGGATATTATTTACAACTTGAAGGAGAGCCACTTCTCACACAAGGGATATGCCTAAACTTAGATGTGACATCTCTGGATGCCAAGGTCTTTTTGGTACATAGTGGGAGTATTCTCTCCATAAAACTGGACCAGAGACTGAGATTGTCTAATAGAGTTTTTAGTCCTTTTAATTGCTTGTAATCTGACTGTTTCTCCTGCTGAGGCATCTGCCTGGTTACCAATACTCTTAACTACTAATTTACATTGCAATTGGCACCCGACCTCGCATGACACATGTAAGACTCTTAGACAGATAATCCTCTCTTCATCTTGAGAATTATGTCGCCATAGAGGGGTCAGTGGTGTGAGATGGCACAGCTTGAGGTGCGAACTGCAGCAACAGCTCACACACTTTACCTAGCTGATACTGTCAATCCCTTAACTGGCTGATCAGGGGTTTTAAATAGAGTCCCTTCTGTTTTTGCCCTAAGAAGGACTTCTTACCGGCTTGTCATGTTGAGGCCATTATTCTTTCACTTGCATTGTTTACCTAAATTATTTTACTAGCTACTCACATAATACAGACCAAAGTGAAAGACTAATATATATTTTATTAATAATGTAATTGCTGTTCTTTTTCTTTCGCAGCTAATTGGCAAGAAAATCCTAATAGAATGTGCGATTTATTGCTTAGGATCCAAGTTATGTTTCTAGTATCATAGATCAGTATATATGCCGTTACTGAAAGCTCTGACATTTTTATTGGCCTTAGAGCAAAATCAGCCTTTGGACCTCTCCCAACTATGGTATATTTTCCCAGAGCAAAGTGTAGCATAAACCGGTATATGGCTAGTAAAACTTCTGTTTCTGCACATTATACATACCTCCCATTTGTTCCTATGTAGGTGAGACAGTCCTGAATTGGAAAAGTTGGGAGGTATGCATTATGTGCCTCATTTAAAGGTAGAACAAATTGAAGCATGTAGCACAGAGATACTGAGCTTTATTTTTACCCTGCGATCTATAATGTAACCATACCTCCATGCAAAATCGTGACAAAATATATCCCACCCAGTCTGTCAAAACCCTGTCCCTGTTCCACCCAATCCCGCTCAGTGTTTAGTAAATGTCTGTCCACTTCCTTTTACTCTCCACCTCTTTCAAGTTCTATGAATAGGAACTATACCACTGGTATCGGGACAGTTGAGAGGTTTGGCTAAAGTAGGCCACGACCCCTCCCAAATTTAAATCTGTCCACACATTTTAAATTTGCCTCCCCCCCCCTCTTCAGTGCTACATGGATTTGCCAAGGTACAAAATTGCACCTACTAACTGGATTTACGCCTATCTCTAAATTAAATATTAGTGTATCTTATATGCATTACTGGATAAAATCAGTATACACCCACATGCAAACAAAGTTTAATAAAATGCTGTTGTTTTTACAATACTTTTGCCTCTTGGTGACATGTTGCACTGTTGATATTTTAATTTTCCTCAGAAAAATAATAAATATGGCAGTCACAAGGACGATAAGCTCTATGGCCGGAGATAATGGTTCAATGGATTTTAAATATTCATTATTTTTTTTATATATAATTTCATCTACACTACATGGCCATAAGTATGTGGACACCCCTAGTTAGTGTGTTTGGCCATTTTAGCCACACCCATTGCTTGCAGGTGCATACAGTCATGCAGTCTCCATAGTCAAACATTAGCAGTAGAATGGGTTATATTGAAGAGCTTGGTGACTCTCAATATGGCATCATCATAGAATACCACCTTTCCAGCAAGTAAGTTTGTCAAATGTCTGCCCTGTGTTACGACTGCGGTTACTAGATAAGCTTTTAGAACCAGGCTAACAGCGGTCTTCACCTTTAGCAGCTGCCTTTCCCGTAGAACTATACTTGTTCGAAGATATTCGGATGTCCCCAGGACTTGAGCTCAGAGGTAGTAAAAGCTTATCCAAATAACCACTGCTCAGGAGGTAAGCCGAATGCTGGAGGAGGATGTCAGGAACAGGCCAGGGTCGTGGAAGACTTGCAAACAGGATAACCAAGGGACAGGCAAAAGGTCTGGATAGGCAGCGTACAAGAATATCCGAAAACAGGCAGAGGTCCAGGAGCACAGGAGTTCAAGCAGGATCCAGAAATCAGGCCGAGGTCACAACAGGGAATCAGGTCACAGATATCTAATATCTACATGAGCAAAAGCAGGTCAGCACACATGCAGCACACAGGACGCTATAACCGACAGGGAGGCTAAGCCCTCCTTGCCTTGAATACTTTGATGGGCCAATCATAAAGGAGGAGGCACAGGGCTGACAATCAGCCTCAGGAGGCTGCTAATTAATTACTAGTTTAGAACTGGCATACGTAATAACCCAGAAACATGTATAAATATATAAATGAACTAACTTAATACATAAGAAAACTCCCCCTGGAGTTGTAGAATGTGCCCACACACTCCTAATTCTGCCACAAAGAAAGCCCCAAACAAAAGGCCACATGTATTAAATATATAAATAATAACAGTATTATAGTAACTTATGCATACGCACGGCCGGAACGCGGCGCTCTTGACAGAAGAAATGACATCCCGGTCGTCATGGTGATGGCCAGGACGTAGCTGCAGAGTGGGCAGAGAGTCGCGGTGACTTGGTGCACCGCCGCGACTCATGACACCCTGCTAGAGGTGCCATTGTCAACTATATGTGCTATCATTGTGAAGCAGAATCATCTAGGAGCAATAACAGCCCAGCCATGAAGAGGTAGCCCACAAAAGAGCACAACATGGGACCACTGAGTGCTGAAGCACGTAGCAAGTGCAAATCGTTTGTTCTCATTTACAATATTCACTACCGAGTTCCAAACTGCCTCTGGAAATGACATCAGCACGAGAACTGTTCATCGGGAGCTTTATGGATTGTTTTTCCATGGCTCAGCTGCACGCAAGGATGCGCAATGCCAAATGTTGACTGGAATGGTGTAAAGCACACCAGCATTGGGCTGCACAACAACATTGGATTGCAGCAGTGGAAATGTGTTCTCTGGAGTGACAGATCACACTTCACCATCTGGCTGTCTGATGGAGCTATCTGGGTCAGGAGAAGGCTTCCCCCCCTGATTTTTCCATTGTTTGGCCTGGACTCCTTGGTTCCAGTGAAGGGAAATCTTAATACTACAGCATACAATGACATTCTAGAGAACTGTGTGTTTCCAATTTTGTGGCAACAGTTTGCTAAAAGCCTTTTTCTGTTTCAGCATGACAATTCCTGCTATGTCCAAAGCGCGGCCCATCGAAAAATGGTTTACCTGAGATTAGCATGGAAGAAATTGACTGGCCTGCAGAGCCCTGACCTCAACCCCCTTGAATACCTTTTTGCGATAAATTGTAATGCCGACTGTGAGACAGGTCTTATTGCCCAACACCAGTGCCCGACCTCACTAATGTTCTTGTGGCTGAGTGGATGCAAATGGGATGTTCATCAGGCACATATGGATTTGATGTTCATGCGTCCACATACTTTTGGCCATGTAGTGTATTTTTAACAATTAAATTTTTTGCTCTGTCCACCAAGTGGAACTGAAAGCCCAAGTTCCACTGCACATGTGTGAACAGACTAGCCAGATCATGCATGAGCATATCCCCTCCAAACTGGCCTTGCAATGCGGTAAGTTTAATCTTAGCAATATGGATCATTAGCAATATGAGTATTGATCAGCTTCCCTGGGGATATTTTATTCATATACTGCAGCACTGGGCTGGGGGGCATCCGCCCCCCAGGCCGGTCCCGTAATAGGCTACCTTGGGCTAGGGCACTGGGCCACCTGCATTTTTTTCCCATTAAAATAGCCTGCTGAGTGGAGTCTTGCCCCCCCCCCCCCCCCCCCCTGTGCTGAAATTTGCCAGCCCTCCCCTGGCGATGGGTGTTTGTGATAAAAAGTCAGCATTATCACTCCATTAATAAATAGGCCCTAGAGACCCTACTTAAAAGTGTCCAATTAATTATGATAACATATGCAACACACGTTCCCCTGGGCTCTACAAACTGCAGGTTACATTTTGGTTAAAATGTCAGGAAAAGGGTAACCAGTAAAATGACATGCATTGAAGTCAGTTGTAAATGTTATTTTGAAGAAAAGATTAAATACATATCTTTAAATAGAAATAAATGTGTACAATATATCCAGAGTCACTTGGGAGTGTTTTTATCAATCAGGAAGATAAAACAGCTGCAGACATATTCATCCAGATTGCAAAATAGTACATATATCTCTCCAACTTCAAGCAGCATCCATATCACAAGTGAATCTGAGAGATTCTCCGGCTAACTGCACAGATAGCCCATTTTTTCAACTCTTTGATAAATAAGCTCCATGTGATAAGAGTTAAAAGTTAAAGAGCTCTTTAATACATTCAGCCTTTGTGATGATTGATACATATAAGCCCTAGGTCTCTGTAAGTCACTGCTATATTATACTTCACCACCACATGGCATTGAAGTCCATCCATGCTACATCAGACAACACGTAATAAGGGTTTAGACTCTACCAGCAGAGCCAATATCTGATGAAGCTGGCTTTCATAAACAGGCAATCTACTTTTCAAATGCTCTGCCAATTGGTGTAAACATCAGTAAATGTCTACAGCCTCTCTTGGATGGATAAGACCCCTTGCTAATGATGAAGGAAGAACTAGAGGTATTTTATATTGTCACTAAAAAATCAACAACTCTTGAGCAGACTATGATATTCATAGTAACAGACATTGCTAAGCCTCGGCATGCTAATATTTGCTTACAGATGCTTAAATGAAATGAAGCACTTTGAAGAAAAACAGAACATTAAGCCGGAAGAAGAGCAAAAAAGAAACAGGGAAATTAATTTCTTCTGTTTTAGCAGCTCTCTGTTGTATTTCCAAGTGTTAACAAACCTATTTTAAGCTCTGCGATCCAGGCTTACAAGTCTTTCTTATAGTTCCAAAGCCAAGCTGTCTTGCTTAGCATCTGTGACTTGTACATAGCTAGGTATGTGAACATGTGTGCCAATTCTAAACAGTACCTTTCTGCACGATTACCGTTGTCCACACCGGTATTTGGTTATTTAGCTGTCCATCTCTTTGATTGTATAGCGTGAAGTCTAAATATATATAAAATCGAAAAATAAAACTATGGCCATTGAGAATGGAAGCCCAGGTGTTGGGAAAGCCACCACTGCCCATCTGGCATTGTAGAGAATGTGAGTTTTTCACTCTCTCCCAGATTCCATTGGACCTTTTCTTAGATTAAGCTCCTAGCAAAAAAACAACCTAATAAAAGCAAATCTTTCAAGGGCTTTAAAAGACTATTGTTGGGAGTTTTTTTGATGGTGCTGTGTAAAACGTGTGAGTTTAAGGATGCTGTGAGTGAAAGCAGACCTAAATCCTTAATTCTATATCACCTGGGACACTTAGAAACTCTCTCACATATTCTGTGTGTTTAGCACTTTCCTATATAAATAACAGAAATGCATACTAGCTTTTTTAGAGTGCCTGCAAGGTTTTCTGTGTACAGACTGTATTCAACTCCAGCCCATTATAGAACTTAGGTTATGACAGTTAAAATTTGTAGAAAAACAGCCTCTGAGTTTAAATAAGTTGTTCTTTTTTTGTTTTAGCTAATTCCTGCTGTATCACTTTAGTTGGGTTCCTTCACACCATTACATGATCCCAGCTGCCCAATCTTGGTATTGTATAGGAGAAGCATTTCAAATCAGAAGTTTACTGTGATAGTTTACTGTGGCGGAATTCCAGATCAGAATGGCCCAGAAAGAAACAGTCCAGATTTACCCCCATTCGGGGATTATTTCAACTTAAATTCATTTTAAAGGCAACTGGGGTCATTCAGGAAGAAATTACCTAACTAAGGCTTTAGTTTTGTACATTTTATTTGGAAAAAAAAATGTTAGTGCATGCAATGTTTTTGTTTGGTGTTAGATATGGGTTACATTGTCTTTTTAAGGTAACTTTCCAATGGTCTAATTACAGCTAATGGCGGCCAAAGCTCATGGCTGAATTTGCAGACACCACTGTTGTTTGTAGCAGTACCTTTCAGTTGTGTTGGTTTGCAAAATAAAGCATTGGGAAGGGGCAAGGGAGTGCCTGGAAAAATATTGAACAAGTCTTAGTATAGACAAGAGCAGCATTTAAACTACCGGTATGTGTTTTGTGCTAGTTGAGAATAATTGTAGTGGTCTAGTTCTACAACGATAATATTGGCTTGAACATTTGAAGGCAGACATGTCAAAACCCTGATCGCTTTACACATTGGTCCAATTTAAAGGTGTAAGTTTGAATTGTTTTTGCAGACATGCATAACTAAATAAATCTTGTGTTTTTTACATATTTAACTAAATCCTCTTAAAATAGCATTGCAGTAAAATAAGTGCCTTAAATCCTTTGTTTGGGTACTTGTCAGTTGATTGGCATGTGAAACTATTTGCTGCTGGGCTGAACTCGTAAGTTATCATATAATTGTAGAAAGCCCTCTTGGTTTGCAATAAAGTAATGAATTATTGAGTCCTTGTAATTAATTAATTTTGTAAGGTGGATGCTTACTTTTTTACTTATCTCCAGAGTTGCACAGCACATGCACACAATGTTCACTGTGCTTAATGCTATAGTTGTGTATTGTGTGCACGGTCTGAAAATAGTTTAGGTTGAAGAGTCTAAAAACAAATTGGTCCCTCTGTCAAATGATTATTCCACTAAACTAAAATTAGTTTTGGTAGAGTAAATCCAGTTTACAATATTTTACTTAACTGCTATGCTCCCTTCGCTAGATTCACTGTGGTCCCGACCAAGTCTAAGTTCCTCAGTCCACTATTCTCTTCCTGCTTGGCCTGTTGCCGATGTACATCCCCTGTAAAGCCGATAAGTTAGAAGAGAGTGAGTAGAGTGTGAAATTATTAGACTTATTGCTAGGTTCAGCACGGACCTAGCAAACAGAATGTAGCAGATAAGTAAGTATAGGTTTAATTTTCATTCTTTTTATTCCACTCAAAACTACATTTGTTCATTAACTTAGGCCTGAGTCTTAATTTCAGTGTCAGCTCTTGTAACTCTGTAAAACACTATGGGGTAGACTGTAGAGAGCCAAAACTAGTACTGCAAAAGTTATTAGTTTTCTGATTGGATAAGTGCTATGTTAAACAATCATGAATAATGAAAAATGTAGGTTTCAGCTGAATGCTAAGTACTTTTACAAAATATTTACTAAATCCCAACCCAAATCCCAATTTGCATTTGAAAATTAAGTAGGACGGGCCTAGTTGATCAATTTAAATATAATATGCAATTTTTGATAACACTGTGTCATTTCAAATAAAATGGCAAGAAAATCAGAATTTTATTGGTTGGCTGAAGCTCAAGGAATTGGCTGAAACCCAATACTCTTAAAAACCCAAACTATTCGTTCAGAACCCGAGCCAAAGCTTTTACTTGGTACATCCCTTAAAAATAAACAATATAATCCATTATATGGTATATTGCATGCAATATAACATAATTAAATGGAAATTACACAGCCATAGTTTATTTTCAGTTTAAGATTTATTTTTCATAAATGTTTGCAAAACGTATAAGATACAATCTATTGTATTGGCATTACCAAACTATATATTAATAGAATAAAAATAAGTAAATAAAGACAGGATTTAAAAATGAGCTTTAATTGGTAAAACATTAGTCCAAATGGGCTAATTAGTGAGACAAATGGAACATACTGAGCCTCATTTAGAGCTGGACATATGTCCTTTGCCTACTGGGGATGACTCTCTATCCATATTTTGGCGTATCTTAGAACTGTGACTCCTTTTGCTTGCAGAACTAGAATGGAGGGATATGGGGTGGGCAAGCATAAGCTGAGACAGTAGAATCATATTTACATAGTTGCACCAAAATTAATCTTGGTCACATTCGCAGATTAGGTTCGCTTTTTAGGAGGCATCTAATTTGCGGGTGCTGCAGGGCTGGTGCAACAATGCTGCAACGCATTTATGATGACTATCAGCAGTACTTTGCAGCCGATTATGATTGACTGATTGCATATTGTCCCCTCCCGCTGATACTCTTATACGAAGCTGCGGCCGTCTATTCACATTACTTAAATGACATTCCAATTTGAAATAAAGCAAGAAAGAAGATTCCCATTGGATTTTTAAACAACTGTTCTTTGTATTTAATTTATTTTGTGTTTTTGTATTTGTGTTTAGCAACATCTTATATTAATAATGCAATTTTCGTATTTATTAATTACACCGTCAAGATACTATTCTCTTCTGTGTATATGACATTCATTATATTACTATATTGTTTGCAACTAGGCAGGGGTGTCACTAGACATTTGTAGGACCTATAGCTAAATGTTGTAAGGGCCCCCGCTTATATATTGCATATGTTTATACAATTGCACATGCACAAATGCCACTGTTTTGAGGCTTGACGCATTTTGTTAACCATGTGACTGAACATATGCATGTAAATGCGCTTCTTTATGTTAGTCTTTTCCCTCTGTACCTTCTGAGCATTTATAAATCAATAAACTTATAAACAAACTAAGATGAAGACTAGGAATTGTGTGCAATATAAATATATATTTGAATGAAAAAAGATATTACGATATGGATTAAGAGGAAAATAGAGATCAGATGGACAAGCATTGCAAGCTTGTATTTTGTATTTAGTACTCAGCAGAAAATGCCGTCTTTCTGTCTTTGAAACTAATGTGATAACACATAAAATGAAAAATAAAAATGCAAGGATCAAAGTACTGTATAATTTGGTGTAGAAAGCAGAGTTGTTCAAATCTGGGAAGCACATGTGAGCATATTGGAATATATGTTATACTAAAAGCAGAAGTTTACAACATGTTCACAGTCTTGACTCCAGTATTTTGTCCTGTGCTATGAAGAATGGGTCAGACTTTTCGCTTGTCTTATAGAACCATTTCAAAGGGCAGACATGGAAATTGTATGGTCTGTTGTTTTGTTTTGTACAAGCATCCTTTCCGCATAAAACAGGAGTACTCCCTTGCCCGAGATGCTTTACTCAAAGTACAATGGGGACATTTATGAAAACTGGTACAAATGGAAAGGGTGATGTTGCCCATAGCAACCAAGTACATACTTCCGTTCATGTTCTATATTGCACTAGAAATAATGAAAGCATCTTATTGCTTTTTTTATATATGTATATGTCCCTTGTTTGCCTACATTCCTCCATTATTCATTATAATTTGCCCACTGGGAGCACTATTTTATTACAACTAATAGATTATTAACTCTATTTTTCAAAGGGTGAAAATAATTATGGCCGGTGTAAACTGGTGTTTTTTCAGGGGGTTACCGCCAACTCAAAGGGGGTGCCTATTTTACAAGGCTTGTGACAGTATTGTATCGCCAAAATCTTTGTGTTTTTATCGCTATTTCAAGAGTGGTGGATTCACATACACAGCAGAGCCATCTTAACAACATTATGGGCCCCCGGGCAAAGCAGTGCAACGGGGCCCCTACATATATATATATATATATATATATATATATATATATATATAAATGTATGAGATACAGATATAGATATAGATATATAGAGATAGATAGATATACTTGCTCAGTGACCCTTGAAGGTTTTTTTTGCAGGTTTTTTCTTTTGCAGGATTATTTATTCTAATTAAGAGCCCTGCCTATGGGGCCCCCTTGCCCGTGGGGCCCCCGAGCACCTGCCCATCGTGCCCAATGGAAAAGATGGCCCTGATACACAAGCAGAGCTAGTGATGTCACAGCAACTCAAATGACAGCAGACTCTGCTTTTGACCTGTGTTAGATATCATTAAGACACTGTCCTAAACAGGTGGGATGAGCTCCAGCTGCCTGTAATGGAGTTTGGATGTAATACTTTTTATTAGAGCGCCAGGGCTGTTTCAGGGTAACAATAAGCAAAGAATTTTACCTTCTTTGTTCATGTCTGGACATTTCAGTTGTGGGGTTTAGTGGTCCTTTAAATAACTCATTATAGTAAGGGATCGTTTTGGATAATCATCAGTAAAGGTATTGCTTTCTTGTGACCAATTACATACTTGCTATTTATTTGAAAATAGTAGAAAGAACTAGTGGACACTATGCTGGAGTTGGTGGTAAAATCAAAGCATTTTGCAATGTGAAAAAAACGTTTGCGAGTCATGGAGCACATTCACATTTGTTTTTTCTCTTTCTTTTGCAGGTTGTAAAAATATTTTGCATGCAGAAACAAAATCCTATTTTAGAAACCTTGTGAGTAGTTCAAAAATCCTGGTAATGACACAATTTTCCCTGGTTCAACCATCTTTTCATGCAAAGGAGCATGTTTATCATAGGGTGACATCTACTAGAGCTTCACACTATACATCAAAGCGTTACTGCCGGCAACAGCACCGCCAACGTTAGCTCCTTCTGGTGATAACATTTGTTGGGGGGTATTCAATTGTTCGGCTTGATGGCCAAAAACTCGCACTCTAAAACTATTACCGTTAATACGGTAAAATTGCGCTTAAAAACAGTTCATACGGTAATTTACTCGCTGAATTTCAGCTCGTATTAACGGTAATAGTTTTAGAGCGCGAGTTTTCCGGAGGTCCGGACGAACAATTGAATACCCCCCGTTGAGTTTCGCTGTAGATAAGATTCCTAATGTGATGCATGATGAAGCCTATTTAACAAGCATGTTGGGAAGGAAACAACAGAGGAAAATGAATTAAAAAATGTTTTATTCTTTTTTCAGTGGACATTTTTCTGGTAACTTTCTTTACATAGTTTAGTCTTTTTTTTTGCAGTTACATATTTACAGTTACATATTTGCTATAATTGTTTGGGCTTTTAGTTCCACCGCAGACTAGTCCAGTGAAGTACGTTAACCCTTACCACTCTGAGCCAGTGTAAGCGAAGTAGCAGAGTATCTCTCAGCTGCCCCAGCGATATTTTATCGATAAATGACAGCAGCAGGTGATTTATTTATTTTTATCGCATTGTTGAGCAGCAATAAAAAACAGCTTTATCTCTGCATTTTAATAAACATACCCCAAGATATTGCCCTTCCTCAGAAGGCGCCTTCTTGCCTTCCAAATCTGCAATACATAAAACCTAACATAATAGGTGCAATTTATGTGTCATTGTTATGTCACAACACCCTACTTTATTGTTGTGTTATGTAAATGACCACCAAAGTTGATTAAAGCATGAGCAATGCGATGTGGGTGACATGTATGATTTGCAGACATGTATTTAAGCAGTATCCCCTCTCTATATTGTGATGTTTGGACATGTAGACATTTTTAACAGTTTATTCACATAGCACTGGAGACGAAATATGAGCATCAGTGGCTTTCAGCTGCCAGGTGTAACTGTAGTTTAGTCTACATTTTGTCACATTTTGGGATTTTATATAACTGCTGCTAATTACTCTAGTGTATTTTTGTAAGGTCTTTACCCACCAAGATCCTTAACTTATTATAACACTTCTCAGATATTTACCATAGTTTGTGTTTTGCCACTTTTCATATTTGTGGCATCACTGTGCCCACGAATTCTCCACCCACACCAAATAAAAAGAAAATGCAATCCCTATTAAATTGGACATAGTTCGAATTGTATTTCATGTTCTCGTAGATACCCATGCAGCAGTCAAATCCTTATGGAATTGGGCTTTGCTAAACTCCCAATTCCTAGGTTTGCTAAGCAAACTTCAGCCTTGTACTATTTACCTTGGCAAGTGCCTGGCCAGATTGATGATCTGTAAAGTGCATTTGTTATTTGGCTGTTTGCTTTGGCAGCTCTTAAAAGAAGTTAACTGATTACAGTCCCAGATGTCATTGCATATATTACTGTTTGCTATAACTTTTATTTAAAGTTTTAATTTTGTGTACAAGATATATAAAGCTATTTTCGCCTGTCTTTAAGTTTTTAATATCAAATATCATTATTAGACGTAGATGACTCCATAAGTTTTTATTTTTCTTCTTATCTTTGTCGGCTTCTCAACAGCTAAAATTGAATAGGACAAGTAACAGGATTTCCTCTACACTTCGGATCTGTGTTCAATTTTTTTTTAACTTTACATCCAGTGTTACGTAGTTTATAATATTTTCCTAGGTTCACTTGAACGTGTAGTCATTATAGTGCACACTGTTTTAAAGAATCTGGGCTATTTATTTTATGACAGTTTATACCGATAGTTAAAGGCTTCTTCTGCAAAATAGTATTTAACAGAAGATTGGTGGAATTCAAAGCATATTAAGAATCAACATTCAAGCATCACAGTTCTGTTATTAAACTTATTTTGTATCTGTATAACATCCAGAAGAGAGGGAGTTAAATAATGACAAATTGACTTCACTGGTAGTCAAAAAATGATGTCAAAGTTAGAAATCAAGCTCTCTAAGATCAAGTATATTTGATGCAGAACAGCGGGATCATTTACTTGTTCATAGCTTGATGTATGACTGAACATTATATCAAGGCTGGTAATAAATATACAGCATAGTAAGAATCGTCCGACTGAATGGATAAGTATTGTTAGCCTGTGTTTATATTAAATCACATTAAAAATACTCAGATTTCAACATGAAGATTAAGTAAGTCATAAACATACAGACATTTTATAAATACTGTTCTTAAATACCAGCCTACTGTGCAAAGTTGGTTGCTTCCGTTTATATTCTTACCTATTTCTTTTAGATGTCAGATATTCAAAAAACTAAAGGTGCCCTATTAAGAATATACTAAAATTATTTGCCATGTTAAAGACAAATAATTGCTGCACATCTGGATTTAAATAGAGTGACTATACCCTGATATATATATTTTTTTTAACATCACACACTAAGAAATAAATAAAGTTGAGAGTTGCTCATCTAAAACAAATTAATTGACAATAAAATATGGCAATAAAATGTGTTCACATACAGCCCGATTTCTGCTTCCTACCATAACTCTGCACCTCCAGACATTACATGGTTAAGACTGATGCAAACCCTGGGGGTTCCTTAGGTGGCACCACCATCCCCTCAGAGAAGGCACCCCCGTGGCAGGCACGCAGTATCCTCCAATCCTAGGCCTGGGAGTGTGGCTCATCTCTGTGACATCATAACTAAGTGCCATACTCCCAGGATAACACTGACATGGCTTAGCAGCAGCCAGCAGCTACACATTTATGTCTCCATGTCAGGGGCCAGAGCTCCGTGTGGTGCATTAAAATCACCGGATGAGTGACATTATGTAACTCACTCAGTGTTTTTGGTGCCGCCAAACCATTGGGGCCATAGGCATCTTTGGTTAAAAATAAACTAGAAAAGCAAAGCTATTGTTTCGAAATTTCAATTAGATTTAAATTAATACAAATTCCCCAAACTACCAAATTTTAGCATATTGCTATTTAGCATATTAAACATATTTTATCATATTGCCATGTTCTAAATGAAGCCCAAAAGATTACTTTTGTGGAAAAAAATGTATAAACAATTAAACTAAAATTTAAGTGGTTTAGATTAGCTTATGTCCTTACCAATTTTTCTGCCACTCTTTGTTTGCATGCTTCCATGTTTTTTACTTGCTGTGACATCTCACAAAAAATTATGATTGGTATCAAGGAATTTCCTCCTAATGTCTTGGTGCTTGAAAAAACACCATTTTTCGTTGATGAACTGTACAGAAATATTGTGCTTTCAGCTGCGATGTGACGCAGTACTCCTGTCTAATGTCTGTTTTTCGTTTATTTATGCAAAATAAAGGTACATTTTTCAATCAAAAATATGTATATGAAATAACTCTATAGGGTCAGCCTTACATTTTTTTTTAGCTTTAGAGAAATAAAAATATTCATACAGTATTGTTCCAGCAACAGTTTGTTGCACTTGGACCAGAGTATTCTCACTATATTTTTGCTGTATAGTTTAGTATTAATGGAACCAAGGTGCTTCAATATAAGCTGATTAAATTTAGTTTTATGTGCTATGTTATATAGTTATTATGTTAGAATTCTATTTTAAGTTTGTTAAATATTATTATTAATAGTATTAGTAATATTTTAACATTTATTTATGAAGTGCCAGCATATTCCGCGGTGCACAGCAATTGAAATATTGTTTTAGAACTAGATTAAGCACAAAGTATCCTGTGCATGGGATATAAACAGCTATATGCCCAAATGCAGTGCTTATAAAGTTACTAAAACAGCTTATAACTTAGTAACAAACAATAATTACCAATTGCGACATATTAGTTGTTAAATGTTTTTGATGTGGCTAAAAAAAACAAACAAAAAATATTGCTCGGTAGATTTGGCTGGTGGTAGAAATTCTGAGGGTTTTTTTTAAATAGCTGAATTTACCTTTAAGATTTTTTTGTAGGTCCTTGGCTTCAACACAAGACAAGTCTTCCAACTCTTTAGTATAATAATCAAATTGAGCAGATTAAAGGCATTTTCTCCTGCCAAATGTTTTTCTTTTTCACAAACTATATGAGGGTGACATATTCTACTTTGTGTGAAAAGTTGTGTGGGTTTGTGATTTTTTTTTATGTTTGAGCTCTTCCTGTTGTGTTGTGGTTAGAGTGTCTTTGTGATGACCTGTTGGTTATGAGTCTACCATATGGAACTGTTTCTGTGTCTTTTGAATCATTTCTAAATATTTTTGAAATCAGATCCACAGATGTGTTTCTGTTCGGAGTAAAGTTGTGAGAATCAAATTATACTTAAGATTCCACAAATGAGTCATATCACAAAATGCACTGGACATTTTGTATTTTATGCTTTGAATGGCTTAATTTGTAGCTGTTTTTTTTTATTAGTGTGCATTTGTTATGGTGCAGTGTAGTGTTCATTGCTGTACATAGAGCTGTGCTGTCAACTGAAGTAGGTTGTTTTTCTTACAGGTAATTATTTTAGTTATATATACACTTCTAGCACCAAGATTCTCTTTGCAGAGCACCCCTTTTAGTTTTTGGAGTCATTATTTTCAGAGTACATTACCAACCCTTCTAGTAATCTACAGGATTTAGCTTTGTTGTAAGAAACCATGGGGTATATTTACCAAACTGCGGGTTTGAAAAAGTGAAGATGTTGCCTATAGCAACCAATCAGATTCTAGCTGTCATTTTGTAGAATGCACTAAATAAATGAAAGCTAGAATCTGATTGGTTGCTATAGGCAACATCTGCACTTTTCCAAACTCGCAGTTTAGTAAATCTAGCCCCATGTGTCAAAAATCCTACAGCAATGAGCCCTTTGCAAATTGTTAAACATTATTGCATATATCAAAAGTAAAACATGATTGTAACTTTAAATAAAAACAAAGTTTTCTCAAAGTTTTGCAGTAAACAATGAAAATCTCTCTCAAAGTGAGCAGTACTTTTAGTTTATGGAGTGTAATAGTAGCGGGATAGTATATGTACTTTTTGTAGCATGTTCAGTAGATTCACCAAGAGTAATGCTTACTCCAAGATGAATTTGTCCTTTCTGTTGTCTCATTAGTCATGCTGTGTCAACAGCAGTTAATGTGACCCTTTAAGCAATGGAAATGTTGTAACAAATGTTCAAGAAGATGTATTGCAACACTTGTACTGTAACTCAAGCTATGTTATGATAACTGAATGATATACCTGTTTAAAATGGAATGGTATGTGTCAACATGCTGTGAAGGCTGAAATAGTTTTTATTCTCTGACTGTTAAGTTATCTCTGTGCTTAACCAGAAACCACTTATCAATTAATCTCCTCGGTGGCTTCCTTCACCTTCTGGTCTCTAGTACTTGAAAGTCTAAGGATACTGTGACTAAACAATGACAGCACCCAGGATGTCTTTCATTGTTTTTACCCTACAGTGTAGTGGCAAATTTTTGGTCCTAACTGGACCTAAACCCTATGAAAATGATACAATAACTATAACTTTATACTGTTTGTTTCATGTGAACAAGTATTTAACAAGTTGAAAAACATTTTAGAATTGTTCTTTAAGGACATTAAAGAAAATAACTTAAATACAACTAAATGGTAATCAGTGGTGAAAATTGTGGTGTATACGGTAGTGTGTCATACTGCCATTCTCCTACTGCCTTCCATGTAAAACTATAGAATTCCATTCACTTAAATTCCTATTACATTTTTCATACAGCCACTTCTAAATTTACATACTGACACTTGTGAGTTTCCACTTCGACCACTGGTTAATATTATGTTATTATATTATCAAGTTGTGTATATATATATATATATATATATGATCCCAATTTAAAGATAAACTTCTGTGTTACTCTTCCAAATCACTACTGTAACTAAATGTAACCTGTTTTAAATAGCCTTGACCGGTCCATGATTTCTGTGTTCCATGTTGAAATGTTATTCAGCAGATGCTTAGTTTTTACATTCTTTGTAACAGTTGCACAACTTGTGGAAGTCCAAAATATAATTTGCATATTCAGTATGTGATTTATCCACATGTGCTTTTGTAAATAAATCTAGATATGTTCTGCCAGAATGTGTAGTCATCTAACTTATAAAACACAACACAATAGGAACACCTCACTCAGGCCAGTGATTTTAAATGAAACACATAGCTCCAGCTCTATTCACCCATCTCTTGACACAAGTTGTATAGGGGTTGCATTATTAGACAGTTATCTCTTTGAATATTCACCATAAATAATAATTATCTACTCACAATGGCTATTTATATATACATTAAACTGTCCTCCTATTTCTTTTATTTACTTCTAGATAGTTATATTATCATTTTTGCATTGTGGTGTTTTCTTTCTAAACCTAATTGTCAGTGATGTCAGGTACACCGATGATTGCATAACACTATGAATACAAAGCAATTTGATGGAACCATGTTTACTATGGGGATCAGGATTAATGTATATCACTGGTACATACAGAACATGCTCACTACCTAAAACATTGATTCATTATATCATCATTCCTTATGAGAATGTTGGTACTGGTTTAAGCCCATAGTGGTCCCAGATTCTTATTATACAACGGCCTTGACCAACCTGTGGCATTGTTTATCAGAGCTTAAACCTAGATGTTGTCCTAGAACAGCTCAGTCCAGCACATTGAAATTCTTCCACCAGTGCTCAATGCTGTACACTGCAGGATTTACATCTTAAAATAGCTATTTAGTAAAGCTATTTCTGGGTGCAGTGTTTGATGGGCAGTATATTCCCCTATTTATTAAGTGGATATCAATGATATGTTTATGTTATCCCCAAATGTTTTTTTTTCTCAGCTGTTCAACTTATTGTGTGCAGGTACTTAAAAGGTGATTTTTAGAATGCGGCTCAACATAAGTTTCAACAGCTTACTTGCAGCCCGCTCACGAGAATCGCATCAGTTGATATTTATATAGCAGGACACAAATCACTGACTTATGACCCCATTAAAAAATAGAGAAACCACTGGAGATTTCCATTGCTCTCAAACTTATAAATAGCACAGTGTTTTTCAGGTGTGTGTGTAGAGTGGTGGCTGTTGTTTTATCTTCTGAATAAACCATAACTTTTTGTAACCTCCAGTAAGCTGTCTAATATGTTAACTAGATTCATTGGAAGTTTAATGTTTATATTATTGGACTGTTCTCCAGTGCTACAAATCGGCAACAAGTATTTTGTCTTGTTCCATATTGTGCTAATTGTTTTGACATTATTCACTAGTGTTAAAGTGAATCTGTCAGTAAATGTTTCTGTGCTGTAGAATTTGTAAAAATATGTTGAAATTTAGTTGTTCTGATATCATTACATGGACTTAATATTTAAATGTATTAGTAATGATAAGAGGGGCTGGTTAAAATGTAATATCATAAAGAGGTTCATAATAAATTAAAACTATTTTAAGACATGAAAATTTAGAGCAATTATTTTTATATTAATTTATAATATAACCTTCAGAATATGTATGTGATTATTTAAATGATAAATATATAATGTTCATGCATTTTGTAAGTACTCAAAATACTTTGCAAGTGATCCTTTAAAAAATATGAGCCTTGATAAATATCTCTATCAACTCTTCACGAATTAAATAATATGCCAATATTCCGAAAGGTGGTCACGCCTATTGACCCAAGAGTCAAGTGCCAGAATCATCATTCAATTTGGCCAACCCTAACACGTGACTAAATTGATCAATATCCAGCTATCTGGAGTTTGGGCCAAGTGGATGGATCACTTCTCCCTTCAATGCAGCATTGATGTTGTCAAAGATGACCAGACACACAGGCCGATAACGTTCATCTTCCGACCACATTTTTTACCATTCCTGATTAAGATCCTGACAATGATTAATGGGCCAACTGGGCAGTAGCAGGCCAATTGCCTGTTATTGACTGCTATATTGGCAGCGTGTGTCAGCTTAAAACAAATTCAAAGGAATGTGCTGAAATGATGTAGAGTTAGCACATTGCAAATTAGGTCATAAATAAGTGAAGAAAAGTTTAGAGTTGCTTGGTGACTGATTTAAATTATTATGTAATTATTATTTGGGTTTTGTGTTGTTAAATATTCACTTAATTCTCAAACACATTTTGGTGCACAGGAGTGTAAATCTGTGCAATTAATTGTTCTGGACTGGCCAGCTGTCTCCAACAAGCCATAGATTAGTTCTGCATTTTTTTTTTTAAGTTTGTGTTACTCTGCCGTGGTGGTCTGAGACAAACTGGGTGCTTGGTGAATACATTAAAATGGATGGATAATGTATAATGACTCTAAGGGGCATATCCAATTAGCTTCCGGGATCGCGGGTACGCACGGCCTCCTTTCCGATACCGCTACACCACAGATTTCCCTTCGCACCACATAGGGTTACAAAGGGAAAATTGCAATGTGGCTGTACCGTAATTGCACTGTGGTCTATGGCCACACGCAGCCGCTATCCAGGAAAGCTAATTGAAAATGCCCCTATGATTGTAATTCCTCCTTAAGTGCACAATGCTCCTAATTGTGCTAAGTGGGTGTTCCAGAAAATACACAGGGCAAAAACAGTAAAAAAGGTTCATCAAAGTGCAACCTGCTACCACTCTCTTACCACCCCATTCACTAAACACAACTGTTATGTGGGTGTGGCTTGGTAGTTGATGGTTGTAAATTAAAACAGGAGTTCCCAAATTACTACAGCATCATCCAATTTATACAACAGTGAAACTTCTAATTGCTATTACATTTTACTTACCTGTGTATGAATGAAGGCAGCCCCTGCTGATATGTATAAATAAAAACGAACAGGACTCCACTAACAGATTTTTTTAGGCGGCAATAGTCTCCATTGCAATCCCATTGCAGACCCAAGATGGCAACAGTTTTCGGCATTCTGATGAGGGAAATGTGTCCATTAGTGAGGCTACGGGCTGCTCAAAATAGCCCCAAGCCTCACCTATGGACACAAGTTATAGCACAGCAGTTACCCCCAGATAGTACAAGTTTCCGACAACACAAGGAAGCAGCTTTTCTAACCCATAAGTCCACACACTTTCAGATGAAGATAATATGTAAAAACATTAAAGCACGATACATTAGTTTATGGGATTGTTATATGAAAGACAAATAACAATGCTAAATACTACGCTCCTCACAACAAGCAGAATTAATCTTCCATGGCTTAAAGATGCCTCTAAATTTCTTGTCAGTGAGCCTTATCATTTCAGGAGGTGACTTTAACACTCAGCACACTGAACACTCCCTCCAGAGGTGGAACAGTGTTTCGCCGGGCACTATAGCAAAATGGCGATGCAGCTTTAGGCTCCCAAGCCCCCCCAATCTGCTTTAAAAAGAGAAGAGCGAGGGCCTACTCTGAATATGCACAGTCAGTGGACACCTCCATTCTGGTCTTTTGAGAATAGAGCTTAGGCCTTGGTGGGAGCAGGGACCTTGAAGGGGTGGAAACTCAGAATTCCCCTAACTTCCAGGTCCCATGGTGACTGCACCCTTTCACCCCCTGTAATTCCACCTTTCACTCTCCTTGATAAATCCTTGTAGCCTATGATTAATGTCAGTTCTAAGGCTCCAAAATCTGTACAATCGGTTATAAAAATTATCAATTAGTTGACACATTGAGACTTAAGAATTCATACATCAGGGAATATACATTCTATTCCATTCTTCATGATTTATATAGTTGTATCAATTATGTATTTCTGATATTCAAAATTCTTTTTTCTCCAAAATGCCAAAATACATCCAATCACTTGGTCTGACCATAAAGTAGTTGAAATATATTTAATGTGATGGTGCTAAGAGCTCTTACGGGTATCATGAAGGCTTAACAAGTCTATTATACTTGACCATTCCACTTTCCAAGAAATTCAGAAGAACACAGAACAGTATTTCAAACAAAGTAAAGCTATAGGCATAGCATTCACGACTGTGTGGGTGGCCCACAAATTGGGCATTATTGGTAATTTTCTTTATAATTGCTGGCTCCAAATTGAAGAGAGAGAGAAGAACTGGTGAAAATGTAAGACCTCTCAGGCTATTTCAGCCTTGAAAGGCTTAGACAGATCCACTTTCTCTCCAATTTCCCTCCAGCAATTACGGTACTCAGAAGTCAACTAGCACTCCTGTACCAGATATCTAACCATGTGTTTGCCAAAGCAAATTAATGTTGTAAATTAGTCCTCGCCTCACTACATTGGCAATCTGCATCCTTTTTCAACCATCTACACTGCATCCATCTTTCCTAAGGGCCAACAAAGTGGTCATTCTGTAACCAAAGACTCCCTCATGTTTGACAGCTACCGAACATTCTCGCTAATAAATAGTGACGTTAAAAGTATAGGTGAACTTTGGGATTCCTGACTAAATTGAATATTTAGCTCTCTAGTACACCAGATTCACATGGGATACATCATCATCATCATCATCATCATCATTTATTTATATAGCGCAAACATATTCTGTAGCGCTTTCCAATTGGGGACAAACATAGTAAACTAATAAACTAACTGGGTAAAACAGACAAAGAGGTGAGAAGGTCCTGCTCGCAAGCTTACAATCTATCGGACAATGGGAGTTTGACACATGAGGTTAAGTCTACATTTTGCAGTCGGCCCAGCCAGACTGCAAAGGTAAAAGTGACTCATAAGCTAAATGATCCTGTCACACAACAATGTTGGTCAAGGGGTAGTTGTATAACAGGTGGTAATAGGGTAGTGTAGTGAGGTTAAGAGGGTGGTTGAAGAATATTATAAGCTTGTCTGAAGAGGTGGGTTTTCAGAAAACGCTTGAAAGCTTGTAGACTAGAGGAAAGTCTTATTGTGCGAGGGAGAGAATTTCATAGAGGGTGCAGCCCGGAAAAAGTCCTGTAACCGGGAATGGGAGGATGTAATGAGTGTGGATGAGAGACGCAGATCTTGTGCAGAACGGAGTTGCCGAGTTGAGAGATATTTTGTGACAAGAGAGGAGATGTATGTTGGTGCAGCTTTGTTGATGGCCTTGTATGTTAGTAAGAGTATTTTATATTGGATTCGGTAGAAAACAGGCAACCAGTGTAGAGACATACAGAGTGATTCAATAGAGGAATAACGATTTGCAAGGAAAATCAATCTTGCCGCAGCATGCAAAATAGATTGTAGGGGTTTGAGTCTGTTTTTGGGAAGGCCAGTAAGGAGGGAATTGCAAGAGTCAATGCGGGAGATGATAAGTGCATGAATTAAGGTTTTTGCAGTGTCTTGTGTGAGATATGTGCAAATTCTGGAAATGTTTTTGAGATGTATGTAACATGATTTAGATATAAAGTCAATGTGGGGAACAAAGGATAGGTGTGAGTCAATGATTACACCTAGGCAGCGAGCTTGTGGGGTGGGATTTATGGTCATGTTATCAATAGAAATGTCAGGTATGCTCTTGTTGGTGGGTGGGAATATCATTAGCTATGTTTAGAAAGATTAAGTTTGAGTTGGCAAGAGGACATCCAAGATGAAATGGCAGAAAGACAGTCAGTTACACGGGACAACACAGATGTCGAGAGATCAGGAGAGGATAGATACATTTGGGTATCATCCGCATAGAGATGATACTGAAATCCCAAGGAACTTATTAGATTTCCAAGAGAAGCGGTATAGATTGAGAACAGCAGAGGACCTAGCACTGAGCCTTGCGGTACTCCAACTGATAAAGGAAGAGGAGCAGATGTGGCCCCAGAAAAATTAACAGTGAAAGAGCGATGAGAAAGGTAGGATGAGAACCAGGATAGAACAGTGTCTTAAAGCCCCAGGGATTGCAGCGTTTGTATGAGAAGAGAGTGGTCAATGGTGTCAAATGCAGCCAAGAGATCCAGGAGAATTAGGAGAGAGTAATGACATTTAGTTTTAGCAGTGATCAGATCATTGACAACCTTAGTCAACGCAGTCTCTGTGGAGTGTTGAAAACGAAAGCCAGACTGAAGAGGATCCAACAGGTTGTTTGCGGAAAGGAAGCGTGTGAGGCGAGTGTAGGCAAGTCTCTCTAGAAGCTTGGAGGGGCACGGCAGCTAAGAGATGGGAAGGTAATTTGATAGAGAGTTTGGATCGGAATCTTGTTTTTTTAGAATAGGTATAATCACTGCATGCTTGTATAGTAACGTAAAGATGCCAGTAGAGAGCGAGAGATTACAGATTTTAGTTAGAGGTGAGATGAGCACAAGAGACAGGGATCTACCAATTTGCGAGGGGATAGGATCAAGAGGACAGGAGGTAGAATAGGAGGATAAGAAGAGAATAGAAATTTCCTCTTCATTTGTGGGGTCAAATGAAGAGAGTATGTCAGAAGTTGGTGGGAAGGAATTGAACCAATTGCTTGTCAAGGAAGAGGATACCAATTCTAGTCTGATCCTATTAATCTTGTCCTTGAAATAGGAAGCAAGATCCTGGGCACTGATAGTGGATGGAGGGTTTGGGGTGGGAGGATTGAGAAGAGCTTTAAACCTCTTAAAAAGGCATTTGGGGTTGGAAGCCTGAGCATAGATAAGAGATTGGAAGTATGTTTGTTTTGCAGTGTCCAGAGCATTTCGATAGGAGCGGTAGATAGAAGTATATATGAAGAAGTCATTAGAGGTGCGAGTTTTACGCCAGTGACGTTCTGCTTTACGGAAAAGTTTTAGAAGATTTTGCGTTGCTGTAGTGTGCCACGGCTGACATCGAAGTCAACGTGTAGTATGTAGTGTCGCTGGAGCCACTTGATCAATGGCTGTTGCTAAGGTTTGGTGAAGATGATGTTCTGCCATCTCAGGGGAGGAGAATGTAGAGATAGGGGAGAGAAGGTGTTGGAGAGAGGTGGAAAATTGTTGAATATTAATAGAATTAAGATTTCTGCGGGTATGAGGAGGCTTGGTAGAGTTAGACAGTAGAGAGGTAAGAGCACTGGGGCTGAACGTGTAGCTGATAAAGTGATGATCCGAGAGGGGGAAGGGTGTGTTAAGAAAGTTAGAAAGTGAGCATAGTCTAGAGAAAACAAGATCAAGGCAATGGCCATCCTGATGAGTAGATGATTCAATCCACTGCGAGAGGTCAAGTGAGAGAGTAGTTTGGAAGCAGCTTTGGAAGGTGGGTTATCAATGGGGATGTTGAAATCACCTATGATGATGGTGGGGATATCTGAAGATAAGAAGTGAGGGAGCCATGCAGAAAAATCCTCAATAAATTGTTGGTGTGCTCCAGGGGGACGATAGATCACTGCAACACGTAGGGACAATGGATTAAAAATGCGAATAGCATGTACTTCAAAAGATGTGAGCGTGAGTGATGGGACATTAGTAGAACTGTGAACGTGCACTGTGGGGAGAGAAGTAGTCCAAGCCCACCTCCTTGTCTGCCGTTAGGTCTGGAGGTGTGGGTGAGTTGGAGGCCACCATGTGAAAGTGCCCCCAGATAAACCCAGATATACCCAATACATCCCCCAGATAAACCCAATCGACAATATCTGTAAAACTGTGCAACTAATACATGATGCTCAATGTCAAAGGGACCTGTTTATCCCTTTTCCCTTCTGTCTATTTCTTTCTCAGGTTTTATTCTTCTAATCCATGAATTAAATTTTTTTTATTTTGGTTACAATGTTAGGTTGGACATTTATTTTCTCCATTATAGACATTTGACTCAGTGGTAATTATGATGAGACCCAGTCTCCAGGACCTCAGAGGTGGTGGAAAAGTCCTTTAGAGGGAAGTAACAGGCTGTGTACCTTCTCACAAAGCAAGGAACACCCCTGATAGTGTACCCTCTCTATCCCGTTATCTCATTTAATTATTTAATGTGCACTTTGGTGCACCGAATTTGCACTTAGCAGGGAATACCCCAATTCAACCAATTTCTACTATTGGCCAGTTCAGATTTCTGCAGCCCTGTAAACAACTCCATCTTGGCACACAAATTGATGTGCTTTCCTATGAGTTAAGGTACACTTGTACAAATATAGATGTGTGACATCACAAAAGAGGATTTGTCCTATGGTTTTGTACTTTTGTGGTTTATTTGTAACTTTTTATGAACGGTGTAACTTAGGCAATTAATCCATACTTATTATTATGTGTAGAAAGCCCCTCTAGTGCTAAACTGATTAATATAGCTTTTTAAAAAAGTTTACACTTAGGCATTTTGCCCACATTCTTCACAGCGTGGAAGTAAGAATAAATTAATGATTAATTTGCAGTCCCAAGGTTAACAGATATACCATGTCCAAATTTCAGTTGAATTTACACAGAGCAGCATGGCCACTAATATAGCAAGCATCATTAAGCAACATCAGCAATCCAATTGGTGATCAGCTTGTTCCATGTGTGGGTACCCTCTTTCAAAATGTTCTCAAACTCTTACTTTTTCTCCCAGGAGGATTCCCATTGCTAAGGATTTATTTTTCCTAATGCTCATTTGATTGAATTATCCAGGTAGCACATTTTATTGCATAGGCTCCCTTACACTACTAGTGCCCATGTTTAAAAATTTCTCGCGGGGTTGTAAAATAGTGAAGAAAGTCTCTTATCTAAATGGTAGCTCTATTGGAATTTCCTTCAGCCATAGACAGTTCTGAGGATGACAGGGAGATGAGTTAAGTGACTGAAAGCCGTAGGCTAGGACACGTCAAATAGAATAAGTTCGTCACTCAATCTTCTCACCTTCCAATGCCACTCTGCCTTATGCAGACACCAGATGCCTGATGAATAATGCAAGAGACAAGGGCAAAACCACTCGGATCTGTGCAGAGGAAAACTTTGGACAGTGTGGATTGGACTAGTACTCAATGATTTTTTTAGACACATTCTTCTGCTACTATCCAAAGTTAATACCCTGTGGATTTAGATTCTTAAAGAAGTGCATTTAGTGTTTATCGTGACTGATTTAGATAACTTACATCTTGTGTTTTCTGGTCTGAAAAAGACAGATAAAAATAGAGAACCAGCAGCTTTGCAGCTTTACCTGTCAAAATCACTGTGCAGACACCTTGTCAGAGTGTAAAGCCAGGAGAGTAAGAGCTCTGGGTACTGAACAAGGGCATTCAAAGCACTTAAGTAAAGATGGCTTTCAACTTACCTTACCTCACTGGGATTTGCTTTAGGAGCTTTTTGTTTGAACTTAAGATATCATGCATTAAAAAAGTTTACACATGAATAGAAATGTACTTCCAGCTACAGCTTGGACTATATATGTTACATGTGTATTCCATCGTGGGTCATATGTGAATGGCTACTGCAATAACTCTTTGTAAGGTGACTACAGGCATCTACTGTATTTCTGCCTTTTCACGATAGATTTATTTGGAATAGAGTGATAACTAGACGTACTCCAACAGCTTATGATATGACAGCTTGTTTTTTCCTAATTTTGTAGCTGCTTCAAAGAACCTACAATTTTCCCATTAGACTTTAGACTTGGTCTGGCCCAGGTTAGAGCAGCACATTAGCAGTGGCAGGCAGGTTGACAAAACAACTGATTCCATTGTCTTCCAGTGGTGGAGCCAGAGGGGGTGGCAGTCGGGCAGTCGCCTACCCTAGCAACACACTACATATTTTAAACACAATCTGAGCTGCCAGGTAGAATCTTCTGCCTGTTTGTCAGCCGTCAGGTCCAGACTGAAGGAGGGGGCGGGTCTGCCAATCAGAGCGAAGGGGGGGCAGGGCTATGCTAAATCACCCATCCATAAAAGAAAAAAGTATAGGTTCATCCCTCATAATGACTGACTGGATTACGTGCAAGGCATAGAATTTAGCATTGCATTTATTATAGATAGAGATGAGCAAAATTTTCAGTACTGTTCCATAAAATATTCACTTCATTTCACATTTAGTCGCAGTGTTTGGCACATTTAGCTGACAGAATTTTGCAGTAAATGTTCCTTGTCCTACCTCAACCACACCACACAGCAGAATAAATTGACTGTTGTCCCATCTGAATTCATAGACTCTAAATTCTGCTAAATGGGAATTTACAAACACAGCATAAGTCAGCATGTGTCAATGTTTGTGTGGCTCATTTTTTTATTTTGCCTATTTTCTTCTTTATTTATCTCATGATGGCTAGATGAATATCTGCTATAACTGTTCAAAGTGTCAGTACTTTAGCTGCATAATTTTAATTTTAGCTGTTCACTTCTGCAATTATGATGCATACTTCTGTTTCTGTCTATCTAATATTCGTAAAGCAAACATAAGAATATATCAGAAGATATATATATATATATGTATGTATAGTAAGCTTCTCGAGAGAATTGCCTACACTCGCCTCACACACTTTCTTACAGCAAACAACCTATTGGATCCTCTTCAGTCAGGCTTTCGCTCTCAACACTCCACAGAGACTGCGCTGACCAAGGTTGTCAATGATTTGATCACAGCAATAAGTAAAAGCCATTACTCTCTTCTAATTCTCCTGGATCTCTCTGCTGACACTGTTGACCACACTCTCCTCATACAACTGCTACAATCCCTAGGTCTTGAAGGCATTGTCTTATCCTGGTTCTCATCCTACCTATCTAATCACTCTTTCAGTGTTAAATTCTCTGGATCCACCTCTGCTCCGCTTCCTTTATCAGTTGGAGTACTGCAAGGCTCAGTCCTTGGCCCTCTGCTATCTACAGCACTTCTCTTGGAAAACTAATAAGCTCCTTTGGATTTCAGTATCATCTCTATGCAGATGATACACAAATCTATCTATTCTCTCCTGATCTTTCACTATCTGTTGCCATTTCATCTTGGATGTCTTCTCACCAACTCAAACTCAATCTTTCAAAAACTGAATTAATAATATTGCCACCCAAAAACAGAAGCTTTCTGCCTGACATTTCTATTTCTGTTGATAACATGACCATAAATCCCACCCCGCAAGCTCGCTGCCTAGGTGTAATCCTTGACTCACAACTATCATTTATTCCCCACATCAACTCCATATCTAAATCATGTTACATACATCTAAAGAACATTTCCAGAATACGCACATATCTCACACAAGACACTCAAAAACCTTAATTCATGCACTCATCATCTCCCGCATCAACTATTGCAATTCCCTCCTTACTGGTCTTCCCAAAGTCAGATTTGAACCCCTACAATCTATTATGCACGCAGCGGCTAGATTGATTTTCCTTGCAAACCGTTCTTCCTCTGCTGAGCCACTCTGTTAGTCTCTACATTGATTGCCTGTATTTCAACAAATCCAATATAAAATTCTTCTACTAACATACAAGGCCATCAACAAAATTGCACCGACATACATTTCCTCACTTGTCTCAAAATATCTCCCAACTCGACACCTCTGTTCTGCCCAAGATCTGCATCTCTCTTCCACTCTCATCACATCCTCCCATTCTCGGTTACAGGACTTTTTTCGGGTTGCACCCAATTTGTGGAATTCATTCCCTCGCACAGTAAGACTTTCCTCTAGTCTCCAAACCTTCAAGCGTGCTCTGAAAACGCACCTCTTCAGACAAGCTTATGATATTCCTCAACCACCATGTTAATCTCCCCTATTAACACCCTCTACACAGCTAACACTAGACAACAACCCTCTTACCAACAATGATACACACAGAGCCCACTCGGGCTGTGTGTACTTTTACCTTTGCATTCTAGCTGGTCCAGTGTGCAATATGATGTAGCACATGCCCTTGTGTTTCAAACTCCCATTGCCTCTCTGTCTGTATGTATTACGCAGTATTGTTTTATTAATGTTTGTTCCCAATTGTAAAGCGCTACAAAATTTGCTGGCGCCATATAAATAAATGTTGATGATGATGATACACTGATCAGCCACAACATTAAAACCACCTGCCTAATATTGTGTAGGTCTCCTTTGTGCCACCAAAACAGCTCTGACCCTTTAAGGCATGGACTCCACAAGACCTCTGAAGGGGTCCTTTGGTATCTGGCACCAAGATGTTAGCAGAAGAAGTCCTGTAAGTTGTATGACCATGACCATTTTTTTTAGAGACACCTGTAGAACCCACTCGTTAATACAAATAAGCAAATCAGCCAATCATGTGGCCACAACTCAATGCATAAATGCATGCAGTCAAGAGGTTCAGTTGTTGTTCAGACCAAACACCTGAATGGGTACAAAATATGATCTGAGTGATTTTGAACATGGAATGATTGTTGGTGCCAAACAGGTTGGTTTCAGCATCTCATGCACAACAGTCTCTAGAGTTTTCAGAGAATGGTACACAAAAAAAAGACATGCAGAGATCTTTGTTTATGACAGCGTTCAGAGGAGACTGGCCAAAATGTGTCAAGCTGACAGGGAAGCGGCAGTAATTCAAATAACCATAAGTTTTGCTGGTTGTGGTGTAATTGTGTGGAAAATGTTTTTGTTTTTGTTTTTTACACATATTAGGCCCCTTAATCCTAATTGAGCATTGTTTAAATGCCACAGCCTAACTGAGTATTGTTGCTGATCATATGTATCCATTTGTGGACAGAACCTACCCATCTTTTAATGTCTACCTTCAGCAGAATAACGCACAATGTCACAAAGCACACGTCATCTCAAGCTGGTTCCACGAACATGACAATGAGTACATTGTACTCCAATTGCCTCCACAGTCACCATATCTCAATAGAGCACCTATGAGAGGTGGTGGAACATGAGATTCGTAGCATGAATGTGCAGCCAGCAAATCTTTACTATTTTATTTTGAATTGTGTGGGATGGGACATTAAATGGGATGAGGTGAACATGTAATAAAACTGGAATGTTGGCATTGCAAGATAACGAACAGGGAGCTTGGCTGATTTAACATACCTTCCAACATTTTAAAGATCAAAATCGGGACAATGTAAGCCCTCCCATGGCCTGCCTAAACCCAGGGTCGGTGCTAGGGTCCACGGCGCCCTAGGCATTTTTAAAAAAGCGGCGCCCCCCCCCGCAAAAATCTCCGCCCCCACCCCCCCCCGCAAAAATCGCTGCCCTCCTTCCTCCTCTCCTTACCTTGTCTCACCACCGCCGCCTCTCTGCTCCGTCTCCTCCCCTCCACTCACTGACACTAGTAAGTGGAGGGGCGGAGACGGAGCAGAGAGGCGGCGGTGGTGACAAAATAGCCTCTTCCCCCCTCCCCGTGCATCTGAATGCTGTGCGGCGGCCGTGACAGGTATGGTCAGCGGTCGCCGCACAGTTTTAAAGTCTTTTAGTATTCTGTGGCGCCCTCCAGAGCCTGGCGCCCTAGGCAAGTGCCTAACCTTGCCTAATGGGAGTGCCGGGCCTGCCTAAACCATGCCCGTTCTGCCCAGATGCATCCCTTAATGATTACAAAAGTTGAGGCAGACCCGCCAAAATTGGGACTTTTGGAATGAAGGATTTAAGGGGCTGACTATTATGTAGCAAAGTCTATAAGCAATATTATGCTTGTTTAAGCTTTTTATTTTTCATAACTAATGGGAATTAGCTAAATGCCATTTTTAGCTATGTGGTTGGGTGCAAAGTATTATAATTATAGTTGCAATTAGATTAGCTTGAATTAATGAAAACATATTTTACTATGTTGTAGAAAAATGTAAACAATATGGTGCTGCCTTTCTTTGAACCAGCATAATATCATTAAAATGTTGCTCCCTGTCGGGTACCATATTTCTGTGAAAGTGCATCATATAATTAAATGACTCCATTAATAGCAGTGTTATTAGACAACATGTTTATCCGCCTTTTGTATCAGTTTGCATATAACAAAAATAGACAATCAGAGCATAGTATTCCATTGGAGCTATTCACTTTAGGGCTACTTGATCAGGTTTCCTCAGGCCACCAGGGAAATGAGTTTACAGAAATTAAGCCAGAACTTCAAAACAAAAGCAAAGGATAAAACTAGGCTATTCTTTTGTTGAAAATCCCGTAATGAATGTGTTATATACAGGTTATATACTTTTCTATAGAATTAAATGTTATTTGGGGCCTGATTCATTAAGGCACACAAAATGAACGTATTGAGCATTTTTAAAAAAATCGCACATAAATCAGACATATGAGCATCAGTATTCAGCAAGGACCGGATCTAACGACTTGTCCGTCGGTGAATACGGGTCTAGGTCCTCTCTGATCTGCAGGATACGTCCAATTTATGTGGAATATAAATTCCCAAAAGAACGCATGAAAAAAACAATACTATTCAATTAATGTCACCTATTAATAATAAAGGGCCTGATTCATTAAGGAACTTAGGCAAGAATTTGAGTAAGTTTTATTACTTACGTTTTATGGACAAAACCATGTTACAATGCAAGGGGTGCAAATTAGTTTTCTACTTTGCACATAAGTTAAATACTGACTGTTTTTTCATGTAGCACACATATACTTGATAGCTTATTTGTACACTAAAATTTAAAGTGGATATTTGTGTGCTACATGAAAATACAGTCAGTATTTAACTTATGTGAAAGTAGAAAACTAATTTGCACCCCTTGCAATGTAACATGGTTTTGTCCAGAAAACGAAATTAAGAAAACCTGCTAAAATTTTTGCCTAAGTTGCTTAATGAATGAGGCCCAAAGTCATTAATGACAAAGCATTTAAAGCAAAAAAACTATTTAAACATTTTTTTCAGTAGTAAACTACATTAGGATGATTTTAATGTCTACTGTACATAAAATGCATTTTTACAGTTGCTTCTGTTTACAACACATGCTCTAGCATGCATGCGTGACCATCATCACTATTACTCAGTACTTACACTTGATCGGTAACTGGTGCAAATGATATGACACTAATACACATACCTTTGAGATACCCAAAGCTTGAATCAGACGCTGCTGTCTGCGCTCGAGCTTGGCATGCCCTTACTGTACATTGACTACGTACACACATTCTTGCCACTTCCCGTTCCACCACTGAAATCGTAGGCTGTAGTAAAGGTCCTGTGCTGCGTTCTCTGGCGTATGGTTCATTTCTGGGCAGGTGCAGTGCAATTTTACACAAAATACAGCACGTAACTCCAATTATGTTCATTTATGCGTCAGGCCCTGAATTCTTGCATATATGTTGCTGTTTTACTGTGCTCTATAGTTCCAGACTTTTAAACACGTTTGAGACGAGGATGGGCTGATTTGTTAATATGTTTAATGTTGTTTTAAACTTTGTTTTTAAATCATATAATCATCTTCTTTGGGAGCAGCCTGGCTTCAAATTTAATGATTACTTCTAACGTAAGTTAAAACAAAACAGATAACGGACTATGGATCCGTCATTGAGTGTTCTCTTCTGTCCTTAAACCCCACAGTGTCTTCTGTTTATATTCTCATATTTAGTGTGATTGGCGGAAGATTGTGTGTCAGCTGGAAACAATGATGTAATCCACAGGAGACATGGGAATCTAATGCACTGTTATTCCTGCAATAAGGAAATTATTTTTACTTCATTGTTATCTGATCAAAACAGTGCTTGGTGTTGCTCAGGCCTTTTGGGTAATTGAATGGTTTGTTTGGCTGCACTCTCTTTTGTTTCTGTTAGAGTTCATACGTGGTCAGATGGTTTTTAAACTTCTCTTTTGCTCACTTGGGTATTGTTTTATGAAACTGTCTTCCTATCTTGCTTCTTGACATTTATATGAAAATGAGCAATATATTAATGTAATTCATAACAGCAATGGAAATTTGGTCAAATAATAGCCACTTGGCAAGAGATTGAGTCATACTTGCCAACTTCTTCTAGTTGGCGTCCGGGAGCTGCCGGGGGGAGGTGGGCATGCGGGTGGCGGGGATCCAAAAATCGCGTCATTTTGGACCCGCCCCCCCGTGACGTAATGAGGCAAACACTTCATTTTACAGCAGGGGGTGGGGACAAATGCCGTGATTCCCGGAGAATCGCAGCATTTTGGACCTAATTCTGCCCACTTCACTAGGAAGTGGGCAGATGCGGAAGACTGTCATACACTACCGGGAGTCCGGGAGACCAACCCGGAATCCAGGAGTCTCCCGGACATTCCAGGAGAGTTGGCAAATATGAATTAAGTACTCCTCTTCCTCTATGCAAGCTTTCAAAAGAATACATACCCTGTCTATCTCTTGAAATGTACAATAAATGAGTGCAAAGAGTGGCGTCTTATCTGCTTACTTGCAGAGGTGCTCGAAATTGTTTCAAAGCGGTGCTTGATTCAGTTTCTCGAACCATTAGGTAGACTAAAAAATATGAGCTCAGAAAGTAAATTCTTTTCTATTTGCTCCATTCACCCCCCACATGCATTTATTATATAATGCTGACATATATATATATATATATATATATATATATATATATATATATATATATATATATATATTATATAATCATGTATTATCATGTAAATTATGTATTTTTTATTTTATGTATTTGTACATCAAATGACTTTCTTTTTCTTTTGTGTATAAATATATATTCAACTGCAGTATCCTGTAACTGGCCACATGCCCAGGCAGGGTGTAGAGTTTTTACAATACACCATCTAGGTAAAGTGAATTCACATGTAACCAGATGTAATCCATAGCACAGCAGCTACCACAAACGTCCATGAAACAAGACAAATCCAATTTAGTGTCTCTGAGAAATTCAATCTTCTGTTTTTGTACACTCTAGAAACTCTTGCACTGTCAGATCTCCTTTGCTTGTGGGTAAATGTGATACCCCATGTTGATCTGCTATGTATCCAGTCTACGTTTACATGTGTACGTTAAAACCACAGGGCTCCTATTTACACTGCTGGAGTTTTCTGCTGTCCCAAGTGTGGAAATCCAATACACCTCTTAAATTATGTCTTCCAAGAAATTCTGTTCCAACACATTAGTTTGTGATAGTCATATGGCATGACAGGTGAAAGAATTATCTGTTTGTGTTCATCAGACATACATGTCAGTGGGTGAGTGAATTAAGTATGCAGGTAGATAGACAATGATATCTGCCTGGCCTATGTCTAAAATTCCTGGCAACAAGAAAAATAAATCATATTCATATCAGGTGGTAAATATTGAAGTACATGTTTGAGATAGACTTTTATGGCGCACTATACAATATAATCTACAAGAGTCAATATCTATTCTATCCACATCATTTCCTTAGAGAGCCAACTAAAGGGCTTAGGGGAAGAAACAACATTGACCATCTATTTTTTTTTATTTATTTTTTAATCAATAATTTGATCAGTGTATGGGTTCTTTCCCCTTGGCAATTTAACATCTCCTTCGTGGCAGCCTCATATTCTTACCTAGATTTTCTTGTGGGCTTTCTGTGCATACAGAGTTCTTTGATTTAAAAGCTATGATATGTTATGCATATCTATCAGTCTGTCTGTCATATTCAGTTAGGATTTCTGAAATCATACTTTATAGGCAATGATCTGTTTTTATTGTTAAACAATTATTTTTTGCTGCCCTCTATATACAGTCAGGGGCACCAAGAAAAGGATTGGATACCAGTGCTCCTATGGCTCCACCTAAGCCGGATTTTGGGCATGACAGTAGCAAGGCTTCCTATTGGCCCTGACAGTCACACCAATCTTGACCCCAGCTCCCTGGGGTGCCGCGGCGCTCTCGCAGGGGTGCCGTGGTCAGGACAAAAAAAGAAAATATCAATCCGGCAGTGCCCGAGACCCATCATCCTCCTCTCTCCTCACTATTCCCGGTTCTTTTCTCACTGAATGTCGGGAATGACGTCATCACGCCCAACATATTCAGTGAGGAGCCGCGCAGAGAGGACCTGGAAGAAAGAAGACAGAAGAAAAAGAAGAAAAGAGGCAAGGTAAGGCAAGTAAAGGAACAAGGGGGAAATAGTGATAGAAAACAGTGATGGAGGGGAAAAGAAAGCAGGGGGGCACAGTGTAATGGTGAAGGAGTAGTGTAATGGTGAAGGGGCAGAGTATGAGAATGAAGGGGCACAGTGTGAGCATGAAGAGGCAGAGTGTAAGCATGAAGGGGCACACTGTAATGGTGAAGGGGCAGAGTATGAGAATGAAGTTGCAGTGTAAGCATGAAGGGTCACACTGTAATGGTGAAGGGGCACAGTGGGACATGAAGGGCCAGTGTGAGCATGAAGGGGCACAGTGTAATGGTGAAAGAGCACAGTGTAATGGTGAAGAAGCACAGTGTGAGCATGAAGGGGCATAGTGTGATGATGAAGAGGTACAGTGTGATCATGAAAGGGCACAGTGTGAGCATGAAGGGACACAGTGTGAGCATGAAGATTCAGAGTGTGAGCATGAAGGGGCACACTGTAATGGTGAAGGGGCACAGTGGGACATGAAGGGCGAGTGTGATAATGAAGGGGTACAGTGTAATGGTGAAAGAGCACAGTGTGAGCATGAAGGGGCACAGCATGAGCATTAAGGGGAACATTGTGAGCATGAAGGGGCACAGTGTAATGATGAAGGGAAACAGTGGGACATGAAGGGCGAGTGTGATAATGAAGGGGTACAGTGTAATGGTGAAAGAGCACAGTGTGAGCATGAAGGGGCACAGTGTAATGGTGAAGGGGCAGTGTGATCAAGAAGAGGTACATTGTGATGGGGTAGGGACACAGTGTGATGATTTTTGTACATATTATTGTTTTATTTTGTTTGATCTTATTCCTCTTATTGATAGCTGTAAATTGTTCTTTCACATAAATATAATTGAAAATATATATATAAAAATAATCTTTTTCCCTTGGATTTATGTGTATTATTTGTGCAAACAGCTTAACAAGTATTTTTGTCCTGACCTAAATACTTGTTACGTTATTTTGACCCAACTAATCATAAAACAGGACTGCTCGGTAATTATTTTGGAGGGGCGTGCCTTAAAAAAATTATGGAGACCCTAAGGGTACCGCAAGTTGAAAAACTTTGGGAACCACTGCCCTTTTCCAGAAGATATGCATTCAGCCCCAACGGGGTGCAGACCAGGGCCCTGTCTTAACATGCAACACTTTGTAGTTCAAGATTTGACATTTATTTTGTACACCTGAAGTGCAGAACTTCATAGTTAATGGAGCTGCCACTAGAATTAGCATCAGAGTGAATAGAGAGATTACATGAGTCAGAATATATGAAAACAGCTGCAGTGCAGATGGGGAAAATGCAGCCAGTTAAGTTTGTAAGCGAATGATGAAAGTGGAAGTCGCATTTGATTGTTGGGAATTTTGCTGCAGCATAGTCCTCTAGGAAGCCATTGCCATTCAAGACGTTATTGTGAATTTAGTAATTAAGTATGGCTATGGATATATAATCATCTGTCATTCCTGTGCTTTGACTGTGGACAAGTGAATTGATGACCTGTAGATTTATCAAGAGGTATATAGAAAGCTGGAAGTCTGACATATGTTCTCATAACCTCTCTGGGCATGCTTTACATTATACTTCACTTATCTTTTTTTCCATGGAGACTAGCAATATTTCCCATAGAAAATCAATTGGGTGGACTGGATTTTTGGTTTATTTTTATGATGTATTGAGAAGGTAAGCTGGTGCTTCCTGGTTTTTATGCTAAAGTTATAAAATGTTAATTCTCTTAATGAACACAAGAAAATATTTTGATATTTGTAAAGAAATGTGAAGACTAATGTGTTTTTTTTGTCTTCTACATTGTCAGGACAGCTGTAGTTACATAGATAATCATTCAGAAGTTGCTTGTTTCATTTCTGAGGAAGTCTGTCCCACACAGTGGTCAATAGATCACTCTGAGCTCTGCATTTCCAGTACCCATGGTAAGGCTGTATGGTCCCTACATGGAGACTGATCCATTTTTGGTCTATTTTTCATGTGAAGTCAGTACCATTACTGCTGACAATACAGTCCTTTTAGTGGTCTATTGATCACTTTTTTAAGAACTATCAACTCAGGGGCTCTTGTAGAGTTGGACACAAACTGAGTTTTCAGCTTATAATTAGATTTTTTTTCTTACTAATGTACATTCTCACAGAGCACTAGTTAGGTTTGTGGCCGTAAGTGCAAGATGCAATTCTACATACGGACCCTTACGATTGAAGAGATGGAACAGGGGAAGGAGGTAACGTGTTGGAGCAAATAACATAGACTGAGACTCAGACGCATATGCGCCTCTCGGGAAGCAGAAAACTTGCGGGTGCTCAATCACTGGTGTAAGTTAAGAACTAATACTGATGACCATCAGCATAGATGCGTCTGGCTCGACATAGCTGTGTAAGATGTGTCTTTTTTTGTATTTCAGTTTCCATCTACATTGTAGACGGAAACTGCAACCAACTCTACATGAGGTCCTAAGTTTTTAACTGACCTAAGCGGAATGTAGCATGGACAGTAATGCACCCTTCTACTTTCTACTAGTACAAAAAGTCTGTGTTTGACACATCCAATCTCCTTTCTTGGCACTGACAGCTCTGGTTAATATCCATGGTCTTACAATTAATAGACCTTATTGTTACTGGCTTCTCTTACAATACCTTTTCTTTATACTGTTGTTATGTGACATAGGCCTTATATGTTTTCCCCTCTGCTCTTCTGGATGGGGATGTCTTCACATGCTTATGGAGCAGAATAAGAGGTCAGGAATAAAGAGGAACAAGCAGAGCATGCCCGTATGAGTAGCATATCTGGTTTCACATCTGAATCTCAGCCATGATAAATCTGATGGATGAAGAACCATCTACGCTGATTTATGAACACACATTCCCATAGATTACAAAGTTCAGGCTTCAAAAGTTTTCAACATTTAAAAAAAATGAAGAAAAGAAAAAGTGACATATATGTACATGCAGAAAGGGTTAGGTTTGACATATTGTCTACGGTCCAGAAATGGTTGCTGCATAATAACAGTATTATTTAAAGTTTAGCATAATCTTCTGTGGAATCCTCAACAGCTTGATTATTTCTTCAGGAAGATATTTATTTTTTTCTATTTATAATGATACATGAAAAGGAACTGTTATAGCTCTCAATTTGAGTGCTACTTAAAATATGTATTTCCCGGTTATCGTCTATATGTAAAGAAAGCGTTTTTTTTCTCCTGTCTTTCACTAACAGTAGTGAAAATAGTCACAGTGCATTTATTAAGTCACATATTGGGGAGCTTATATAAAATCAGTTTAAGGTTACATCAGCATTTATATATAGTTTGATATCCTGAGGGCAGGGATGTGGTATGTGTACCTCAAAATAATGCAAGTGGAAGGTCCACCTGTTAAATTTAACTTCAAATTACAGTTTAATGTATTGTTACAAAATAAGCTAAGAGAACTAATAAAACATTATTAATATTATTATTATTATTATTAATAATAATATTATTATTACTATTAATAAACATTTATGAGTCTATTTATTAATTGGAGAAAAACCCTATCACTAGTGATAATGGGTGCTATCGGCAGCAGAAGCTCCCTGCAGTGAAGAGATATGCCAGCTTTCTCTGGCAGAAGCAACTGGAAGCCTATTGAACAAGGATTGTGGTGGTACATATATTGCCGTTAATCCTTCTATTGCTATTGCCAAAGTTGGAGATATTAATAGAAAAAATGCTTTCGTTATTTATTTAAATAAGGCATTTTTCATATAGAAATGGCAGCAAATGATTTTATTTTATATTTTTTAATATTTTATATATTTTATTTACTATTTAAAAAAAAATATGCATGTGTGAAATTATGCAATGGGGTATACTGCACAATGCATTACCTGGCTTGCAAGGTAACGCATTGTGCAGTATACCCCGATGCATAATCCATATGCACTGACTGGTGAAGCAATAAGAGGTTTTCCCTTACTGCTGTCAGCCAGCATCGCCGAGCAGGTGAGTATCACTCAGTTATTTAGGAGATATTTTCTTGTTAAATCATGACGACAGGAGGTTTTCTACTGCATTAAGTGACAATAGAAAACCTGGCCTATCCCCACTTACTAGTAAGTAGACCGTTTAAAGAGACATGGAAGTTCCGTGATTGAAACACAGTAGGAAGTAGGGAAGGGCTGCCACAAGTTTTGGCCTAAGGGGGCAAACATAAAAGTAGCTCAACCTGCTCTACCAGTGTGCTGCAACATAAAAATGGGCGTGAAGAAAACTGTGCGGGCGTGATATGTCAGATGTGTGGTTTTATATAGCCAATGAAATATAAGGAATTTTTTTTATGTCAAAGTGCTATAATTAAATACATCACAATTCATCTGACATTATTTTATGGTTGTGTTAATCAGTGTGTTATTGTAAATGTGGTACTAATGCTGTCTTATAGGATATGGGTACAAAATCTTATGTTCACTTAAGGTGTAAAAGCTGTTTTGAATGGTAATAAATATTTGCAAATAAATACATTAAATTAAATGCAAAATATCAACTGAGTAGAGGGGGGTGTATTTATTGAAGGGTGAAAAGCACGATGGCTGATAAAAACAGGTGTTTCCAATGTCAATAGGGCCTTGCCAACTACATCAAGGGGTCACCCTCATTGGTGGAAAAATTTGTTTGGTTTCGCCAGCGATAATTTCCCCAAAACCTGGGGAAGTCTGTTTAGCAATGCTGAGGTACATGTGCCACCGCAATATTATTATTAGCTGCAGTAGCTGTTTATATAGCGCCACTAATTCCGCAGCGCTGTACAGAGAACTCACTCACATCAGTCTCTGCCCCATTGGAGCTTACAGTCTAAATTCCCTAACATACACATACACACACATACCAAGAGACACTAAGGTCAATTTAAGAGGAGCCAAGTACCCTACTTATGTTTTTCTATGATTAATATTATTAACTCCTTCAAAGCTGAGGCTTTTCTCTCCACTGAGCCTATTGTATCACTTTTTGGGTTAGACACATTCCGCTATTTATGTAGTGCGCTCACTATTTATACAGGGTTTTTTTCCGTAAGACTTTTTCAGAAAATACCATTAGTTTAGTTATACATCTTGATATGGCAAAAAAATCAAAACGGTCAAAAAAGTGTTTTGGTTTTTTATTATTGAAATTGCAAGAAAGTGAACCCAAAACAAATGTGTTTTTTTTTTTTTTTCTAAACACCACCAAGAAATATTTTGTGGTCCTTGCTTTGGCATCAATCCACCCTTCTAATCAGTGTTTTGGGAGTTTTACTGTCTTGAATGAAATGCATTAATATATTTAAAAAATATATGGTAGCCCAACAAGGCATACTATTTTGCAAACTAAACAACCACATTGCATTAAATAAGGGCACCCCAGAGTTAATTGAAGCAAGAATGGGGGAGATGTGGCTGGCCATTATAACCCTGTACCCTGTGAGAATACCACCCTTAGCCGGGATGGCAGTTACCCTCTGTGGGATTCATCTCACTTGGGTAGACCAGAGTATATCCAGAATAAGGCTTTATTACGACAGCACAACACCAAAAGACGTTCACAAGATACAGGGTAAAGGGTAGCAGGTGTCCTCCAGCAGCCTCTTGCAGTCAGCACTCCAAAATAATTATCTCAGTCACTCAGAGTCCTATCCTCCTGCAATATTACCACTACCAGTTATGGTGTTGCCCAGACTGGGTTACTGGCTCACACAGACCCTGTCCTGGTAGGGTTTCCTCCAGAGGCACCACGATGCCTGGCTCAGAGTCCTTTTCGCTGATGTCTTGTACACTAGGATCCTCCAAGCTAGAATACCCCTCTTGGCATTCTGCTCTCCCTATATTCTTAGCTGTATACACAGGGAGTAGGGTCAAATGTCTCAATCCTCCTCCCGCAGGAGTCTATCAGTGGATACTTTAACTGTTAGACATACAGTCTCTGTTACCGTGATTATACAATGGAATGGCTTAACTCAATTAGCTATTTGTCTGAATACAGTAAACAAAGGGTTACAATATAACATCAAGGAATGACACTTTACCCTTGCGTGAAACAACAAGACATTTGACACATTGTATCTGCCACATTACACAGTCTGAGTCTGTGATTCAATTTGATACAATAACATTTATATTGATACATGTTAATACATTTCCCAATGCTATTTTGGCCAGTATATTACTGTGGAGGCACATTGCATATCATCTAGAAGTTCTAACCTAATTACCTCTCAGATTAGCCGTTGACCAGGATAATTAACATGGGCTGCCAGCTAGCTATGTCAAGTCACTCAGACATTGTTCTGATTACAAAGCAGATCTAAGCCACACCTCATGACAATGGACATTTAAGACAAATGGTAATTACCTTAGCTAACACAAACAAAATGACTTCTGCTGTCCTGTTATTTTCACACAATATGGCAATATTCTTTCTATTTCTAATACATACAATAATGCAGGTAATAGCAAGGGCAAAATGTACCTATTAACATGAAATAATAATACACTGATGCTCTGGTGTATATATAGACTGGGCCAAGAATTAAAAAGTACATTAAACTGTGAGAAACAGGTAATGAATGAAAAGTTGTAAGTTCAGTAGCACCCTGTTTCTTGTCAGTACCCATAATTTCTTTCAGCACAAATGGGTGAGATCTGGTTACTGCAAAACACCTCCCTCATCCTGGGCTTCTTAATATTTTCTGTAGTGCTTGGGGTTATTGTTTGGTCATCACCAAACAATAGCTACTAAGGAGCCATATCATTGAAAGAGGAATCTCCCCTCTTTTGAAACCATTATGGGAAAATATATGCACTCCTCCCCCATCTTTGGACTTCTTAATTATTGCTGTAGTGTTGGGGATTATTATCTGGGGGCACCTCATTTGAAAGAAAGTACTCCACATTTCAAACAATTGTTCAGAAAGTGGTTGAGAAGGCAGGCTTATAAGGTCATCGCGGATTGTCCCGGAAATAGCTTTGGCAGGCAGGTAAATTTAATTTTTACTTCTCTGTACCCCTTGTGTGTTGAGGAAGAGTGGGACTCATCCTTAGCGCTTTAGAGGTGTATGTGCAGGACTAGTCCCACTTGTCCTTAACACTAAAGGGATTAGCATACTTTTTATTAGATATTTTTATCTATTTATTTTTAAGTGTGCATAAAGCAGTTTGCTAGGTCACGCATGTGAATTTGCCCTCAGACGGCCCCCCACAATTTACCAATTCAAGTTGTTGCATTGCTTCAACATAATATGCTTCCTTACTTGTTTGTTTTGTTCCACTAACTGATATATGGGTCTACTTATCATTCTGCGTCTATAAGTCGCTTATTGCAGCTAAAGAAAACCATTTATCGCCATTACTGCTTTACCAGGTCAGTCTCGGTGGATATACATACATGACCTGGCTAGCCAGTTCTAAATGTTTTAACATCATCAACGATGGAAAATAATACTTTATTGAAATAAATACTGATTACAGAACAAGGATTGTTGTGGTACTTGCTTTGAAGTGAGAAGCTTTTGCTGGAGAGCCCCAGTGAATCTCTTCTCCAGTGGGGGCTATCGGGGTGACCCTTTGATAGATAGTCCTATGACTGGTGATAACTACAATTTTTAAAAGTTACACAGCTTTGTTCATTTGGATAAATAGACCCAATAAACTTATAGCCCTAAAATAATGGGAAATACTAGATAAATATATATATATATATATATATATATATATATATATATATATATAGCTTTATGTCATACTTCCATTAGTTGCTCTGATCACATGCTCTTGATCTTCATGTTAAGTCTAGATCTAATGTTTGTACAATTATTCCTTTCTAATTAATATTGTTTATTTATATGGCGCCAAAAGAATTTCACATAACATCCAGTACTAGGGGACATGAACGGAAAAGACAGGCATTAGGTCTATTGATTGGTGTCTTCAGATAACAAATGATATACTTGTCAGAAACTACGTCCTCAGCTTTTAAAGGATTGAATGCTGTACTTACTTGATTGACACACTGAGCCACTCAAGTGAGTATGAGAAAACTGCTAGTAAGTCATTACACCTAAGCATCCCTGATCCCCAGATACTTGTGGAGTGTTAGCTGTACTGTGTAACATCTGTCCAGTGATCATAACACATTTTCTTAATCAGTTACATACTGTGTGTGTGTGTGTGTGTATATATATATATATATATATATATATATATATATATATATACTGTATATATATATATATATATATATATATATATATATATATATCCATGTGTCTTCTTGTTAAATGGATAATTACTACAGTAAAGCAGTGATAGCATATTTTCCATAATAACTTGACCACTGGGATAACTGTTATCTTTTATCTATTATATGTTATTTTTTAACTTGTCCAAGTTCCTGTATGCAGTCAATGAATGCAAATATACATAAAAATAAACTTACCTGTACATGAGCAGATCTCAATATATGTTGTTAAATCAGGCAGATCAACCATCCTCGCTCTTGTCAAATGTGGTTTAACTGGTGCAGCCAGACTATGACCACATACACGTTACTAAAGCAGTCAGTCACATATATTCACCATCCAGATCGTCATGTGAACATTTCTGATCAGCGATTGTTTTATGCCCATACACACTGTGTCTAGTAGCCAATTAGGTGTAGAACAGTTTATTAAGCTGTATTGGCACCCTTGTACAATGTATATTTTACTGATAATAATTATAAAATATATATAATAGTAAAAAATAAAACCTAATAGACAAAAAGACACAAAATAGAAAATGTTTAAATTTTTTTAAAATAATGGGAAATAAGTGAATTTACTTTCTGTAAATTAGTATTTATTTGAATAAATATTATAATAGCTTATTATAACTGACAATTTTATTTTTTTCACTACTTTCAAAAGTGCAAAATTGTGACAGAGTAAACCCCGCTCCCAACTGCTCAAATCCTGATTTGCCAAAACCACTCCATGGTCTACCCAACCACACTCACATTTACTCAAGTCCACCATTTTCTAATGAGGCCCAGCAGCAAATCAGGACAGTCCACCAGAATTAGGACTTTTTGGGAGATGTATATTTGTTTGAGTTATTTGGTGGATTTCTTGACCACTTTCACTTTTATTCCTTCTTTTTATAATGTTATCAAGGTCATAAATAGCGTTAATTTCTGATGTGATTTTTTTTCATCATTTCCACATTTATTACCTATGTTTGCCTTTGATATTAAATGCCAATAGTAGTAAATGGCAATACTTAATACTCAGAAAGCCAAGAAGCTTCCACTTAAGGTGGCAAATAAAAGTCACATTTTCTGCCTAATTATTTGTCAAATGTAAGATCAATTTATTTTTCTTTTGACGCTTAGCCACAAATGTTTATTCCTCTTGACCTTAGATGTAATGAGCCTTGAGATGTTTAAGTAAAGTTTTGCCAAACCAATGGAGGTGAAAACACTCTATTTGTGCCAGTTTAAGTCATCATTTGCTTGGGGATTGCTGGTTTGGAAACACATGTGTGTACAATGGGAAATTAGAAAAAGAAATGCACAGGTAAACATAATGATTGCATTCAAACAAACATCAGGTACAAAAAGAAGTTGATTGATTTGCATCATACTGTAACGAGTATGTAGAGCCTGAATAATTCACTAATCATAAAGGAAACTGCCAGCTTCATTGGAGAGAAATAACCTAAACAAGCTGATGTTAGCTTAGGAAAATTCCTTGTTTGTTACAAACCCGAGTTCCCTTAATCACTCTATTCCTGTGGTTTAATTTGCCTCCGTAAAGTAACAGAGAAATGTCACAAAGAGAAATGGGAAAAGGCTGTGAATGGAAATTGAGGTTTCTTGTACATGGTAGAGATTAGTTTCACATGACATTCCCTATGCCATTCATGTTCTTGTTGTTTTTAGTATTATTATTATTAATATTACTATTATTTCTTTATTTTAATATATACCGTACATATTACACTGCAGAATATTTGACACATATTACAATGCAGAATATTTGAACAACATTATTATAACCCTCTTTAGTGTCATGCTGTGTCAATACTGTCCTTATGCAGGACAAAAAGAACTTGCCTGTGATTTGTACAAGTTAGTTTGCTTGCCATATCTTGTGTGAAGTAGCTCTGCACATGCACGGTCAGCAACAGGCGTTACGCCAATGAAGACAATTGCATGCAATTCATCTCTGAACGCAAATGACATTTACTACTGCCTGCGACTTGAAGGACGGAACAGGGGGAGCGGAGGATGAACGTGGGCAATGTACAGTAAGGGCGTGCGAATGTGATTCAAGGTCTGGGTTTCTCTTAAGTCATGGCTTTTAGCCGTATCATTGGCATCAGCTACAGGGCAGGTGTAAGTGCCGACTGACAGTGATGACTGTCCTGGCATCGTCTTTTTATTAAAACCTATTACGTATGCGCACGTACACTCAAGTTCCGTGTTCATTTAAAAAATGCAACTTTCGTGCAGGTTCTGTTCGAAGATAAATCAGGGCCTATATGTATATATTTTATTTATTTATTATCGCTCAGTAATTAAAGGATTAATATCATTTTTTGGAGGAATTTTTAACTCAGTGCGAGGTGCCGCCAAACATCACCTCGCTATGTGGATGTGCATATTTCCACCGCTTACGGGAAGAAATCTCTGCTCATATTTCTGCACACATCTATGTGCCGCGTGGGGAAATGAGTGGAGATTTCATTCAGAACATTAAAGGCGATGTGTCTCTGCAGACTCTTCTGAAGACACATCACGCTGAATTGAATCTCGCCCTTTGTGTGGCAGAAAATGCAGTTGTCTGCAAAGGTATCTGGAAACATATTTTTGCCTGAAAGGTGGATTGAAAGAAATGTTATTGGTTACAGTGATCAACCGCTGTTTTGTTTTCTGTTTGTGCAATAGCACATAACTGCCAACACTCCACATTACAACAGCCTGCATTGTCATGCCCTCAGTCCATTCATCTTAAGCATGACCTGATTCACTCTAGTATATCCATTTATCAGTAACTGGCGATATGAAACATTTTCTATCGCCTCATACCGTAGCAATAGAAAATCTTCTCTCGTCACAATTTAACAATAACATTTTGCTGAGGCAGCTGAGTGATAGTCAGTTCCCCGGCCATAGTGACTGGCAGTGGTGAGACTGAGCTTAACATTTCACCAGGTCTGGGTGGAAGCATACGCGCAGGTGTGAACCAGCTTGACGGTTCTTGCATACACAGTGGAACTGAAAGACTGGACCTGGATTTCCAGTCCCACTTTCCATAAAAAAAATTAAAATTTAAAAAAAAAAAAGTTTTTCCCTCATATATTTAAATAATGAAAAATTATTTATTTCAATAGTGATAAGAGGCCAATGACCTCACACACTCAATTATTACTTTTTTCATCACACTATGATCATGTTAAAAAAGATCTTGCAATTATCACTATACATGGCACAAAAAAACTTGATTGAAGGGGAGGGGATGTCCAAAAAGAAGGCAACTGTGGATTAAAATAAACATAATGATTTCATACAAACAAACATCAGATAATAAAAAAGTTGATTAATTTGAATCATATTGCAGACAGTATGTAAAGCCTGAATAATTCACTAATCATAAAGGAAAGTGCCAGTTACATTTGAAAGGGATGGGATGTCCAAAAGGAAGGCAACTATAGATTAAAATAAATAACTTTCTGATTCCAACATTAGAGTTTTTGATATACCCAATCATCAAATTTTGGTGCCATAGTTCAAGAGTGAGGAGGAGATGGGGTCTCCTATGGTATCCCACAGGAAATGCATGCTGGTGGATATAACATTGACATCTGTGTTCTTCAAACTAGCAACAGGCATTGTATGTCTGTGACTTCCAGAGCCAATCTTTGTGCAAGATTCTTGCATGCTGAGCCAAAACATTTCATTTTGTAGAAAGTATTACATAAATAATAACTAGAATCTGATTGGTTGTTATAGGCAACATCTCCACTTTTTGAAACCCGCAGCTCGATAAATTTACCCCAGGAAGTCCCGAGTGAAGGATGCCATCAAAACATCTGGAAAGTGGGAAGGGTTTTGTGGGAAGGGTCTTGTGGGAAGGGTCTTGAGAAGTAACAAAGAGGTCATGATTACATGTAATTAGAAAATTAAATATATTTAGATGTACAAATATTACATTAAACAACATAGAATTAATGCGTATCAAAAATAGAATTCTCTTCTATGGTTTGTTAAATAATATTAAAAATAAACTAACCCAATTATAATTGAACTAACTGTTTCCAGTACATCCATAATCACCAATAGGGGCCAAGCATCAATTTGTGTGTCCAGTTTCAAGCACGTAAGAGCCACAAGTGTTTCTTGTTTGAAATCTATATTGTAGTTACATGTAGTTATCTAAATTTCACAACAGCAGTGCTGTATTATACATATTTACCGTTGTAACACCCTTCATATTATTTACCCCAGCTTTAAGGTGAAAGGTGAAAAGAAGGTTCAATATCATGATCCTGTTTTACAGCTGTCAGGAAGGTTTCAGCAGTTTGTCAGTAAACACACCCTTGTGTGTCTGCACTCTGTCAGAGATTTGGTAATCCCTTTAATCTATGCATTGACTTAAATAACATTATTCTTTTTGCCGTTCACTTCTGGGCATTCTTTCTACTTTAGAAGTGCAAAATTATCTAATACCTGACTAAGCCATTTTGTCATAGTGTTTCTTCTTAAAAGAGCTATGATGAGCTGGCCATTGACAAATCAGGACTCCTGGGCCAAACATTGTATAATAATTCAAGTATATGTTCTGGGATACTCGGTGTAAACCACTAAGCGGTTCATTATCTATTTTCAGCTGAAACTGACTGACATTAACATTTCTGACCTCCATGATTAAAAGAAGCATGTTCAGAACTATAAAGAGGTTCAATATGCAATTTTAAGTGTTACATACTTATGAATATTAGAACCATTGCACTAGAAATATGATTATGACTTGTAGGCCTTCAAAACTAAAACAATGCAGACTTCAGCGATGATTATAAAAAAATAACCTCATTTATAGGTATAAAGCACCAACACTATTACATAATTTACATGTCTTTTGGGATATCCTACTTTTTTAGTATGACGAAAATATGCATTCTTAGGAAGACAGATTTTTAACAAATCACTTCACATACCTGTATCTTCTTTAACAAAAGAAAGTGTAGAAAAAAATATTTTTCATGTTGTCCTTTTTTTAATTTTTCTAGGTGGATGAGCAAAGCTCTCCTTGCCGCAGCCAGACCTGGGCATGTCGGTCAAACCTGCTCAGACTACGCTATGTAACTCTTGCAGCACCTGGTAGGACAGGAGCCGCATCTAATGCAATCGGGTGCCGCACTAGTTTCATACCTGTAGCACAGAGTGCTATGGTCTATGGACCATTGTGATGTTCTGCACTAGTAGCGCTGAAGCTTCGTCCTCTGGCACCAGTGACATGATACAGATAACACATTGAATTAGAAAGCTCTGTCCTAATGGGAAGAACACATTTGATAGCCTTTGTTGTTTAACAACGACATTTAAACTATCATTTTTAGCAACTCCATTTGTTTGATAATTCAATGTTGGTGTGTTTTATTTCACAGGTTGGTTCAAGACCCCCAGTAATGGTCAAAATCAACTGAGCACTGAATCATTCCCAAAAATTCTGCTTCACTATTACATGCTGCTTCAGTTGAAGTTGGCACATTCAGAAAAAATGTGCTGCAAAACTTGTGTCTGCATCTCCCATCGACAAAATTGTCCTTGGAACACAACAAATGGTACCATTGTTGCCGTATAGATGTGGCTTACTTGTCTTCTACTAGAGTCAGTAGATATGTTTCCATAGAAAAGGTTAATTAGTGCAATAATGGTAATTATTTGTCAAGGGAGATGGTCAGGGGAGGGCTGGCAAATTTCAGCCCGGGGGGGGGCAAGACTCGACTCGGCAGATTATTAGGAACATTTTAAAGGAAGAAAATGCAGGTGATCCAGTGACCCAGCCAAAGGTAGCCCACTATGGGACGGGTCCGGGGGAAGGTACCCCCTAGCCCAGCCAGCCCCTGGAGATGGTACATTTAAGAACATAGGCTATAGTCTGTGATTTTAAGATATAAAAGCAAAGTATTGCAATATAAATTATTAAATGTAGCTATTATCTGTGTATAGGATAAATGTCATTACCTGCATTTGAGTTAGTCTCGTATTCAAAGAGGTGGGTGATACACACCATTAGGAAGTTACCCACTAAGTATATCTCTGGTCTTCACTTTCCTATTCACTAAACATGGATCTGGGCTCTTGTATAAAGTCATTTGGATCTCAAAATTCTGTCATTTGTTTGGGTAGAGCCATGTTTGCCTTCTGATTCTTGTCATTTAAAGAAATTAGTTTGTATCATGATGTCCTCAATCTATAGCGCTGTGTAATAGTTTGATGCATTACAAATGAAGGATAAGTATACATTTTAAATCTATGTACAGGACCTGTGTTGACACAGTGTAAATCAGGGATAGGCAATATGATACACTTCAGGGGACACATGGGCGACCCTCTAGCCTTCAGAAGTGCCACAAGTTACCCTTAATCTCAGAAATAAGTTAAAACTATAAATGTAGTTAAATAAAGAGACATTTATCTGTAATAACTTATCAGCAGGTGCTGATAAACAAGTGCTACCAGCTATAACTAACAAATGTGACATCACAGCAGGAAGGAGCTGGGAGCTCGGAGGGATGCGTGATGCCCTAGGGCCGGCTCTTGCCCATCACTGGTATAGATGTTTGTATAGATTATAACAAACATTAGCAAGACAAGTTTTGCATTCATCGGCAAAGAATGCACTGATCTGAAATGTTTAGAAACTAAACAAATGACCCCTGTCTGAGATGACTGAGTACTGTCCTATATTGACTAATCTCCCAGCATATGAACACAGTAGATACAAATGATGGCAAATACATACATCATAAACATACAACTACAGCTATGATCTACACAAAGTAACACAACCATTTTGTGGGTATTATGCCTCAGTGAATCCATGGCCGGTGGTAATCATGTCACCGATGCTGACATGTCCAACGCGCTTTATTCCTGCAAAAAAAATCTGAACTGTGACAAAAACGACTACAAAATAAACAGACTTACCTGAAAACCAAAGTTCCACATCACCAATCGAAGCGCCATGCTGACAGACATTGATTCCGAACACACAGGACGTTGGCACTTCCCTTTCACGTCAGCGCGTCTTAGATGAAAGTTAATTTAAAGCGGCAATGTGTGGACCCTGCAGGCTAAGTGTTTAAACACTTGGCGCTTCCATCGGAGATGTGGAACTTTGATTTTTGTTGTACGAAAAAAAACGTGTCGGATTTGTCATCCCCGATAATACGTACCCAATCCGTGATGGCTGCCTGTGTCTAGGCAACAAGTGCACTTTTAGGAGGGAATTTAATTGCTGGCGATGTGGCGCACAGACATTGCACAGCGCACATTGGCGGAAATTCTGGTAGAAATCTCTGCTCATTTTTCCTCGCACTTCTTTGGGGTGCGAGACAAAATGAGCAAAAATTTCTGTCAAGTCTCCGCTGCGAAGTGTCTCACGGACGTTCCGGAGACACTTCGTCGCTAATTGAATTCCCCATTAGGGTCTAAAGTAATGAGAGATTGAAATCAAGAAAATAATTATAGTATCACTGACCCTTAATATTAAATATTTGTATGAAATCCTCACTTTGTGAAAAATCCCACCCTGTCTTTACAATCCTGACTGTCCAGGCTGTCAGTCAAAGTCCATTGTGAAGAAGAAGCCAATTCTACCTTTGAGCAGTTCTCCCAGTACATACTTGCAAAGCTGACAATGTAATTTTCCCTCCTCTCTTCCGATCTACAGACCAGAAGGGAACTGCGGGTCTGCAGGAGTAAGTGGGAGGACTCCAGAGATATCATAGCACAGTCACACTTCCCCAAACTAATATTGTTCACCTTTCTAATATGTCAGAACATTAGTATAGGTCCCTGGTGACAATAAAGCGACACAGAGGACAACATTTATTATACTGTTCAAGCTGGAATGCATTTGTTGCTGATTTTTTTTCTCTTTGAAACTGTTAGATCAGCTGGTAAAACTTGAGTAAGGCCCTAGACTGAGGATAACTGACTGACTGCAAACATACAGTCATTGCCTGAAATCTTCTCAAACCACAGTAGGGAATGGAAAAAGAGCACAAGATAAAACAAAAGTTCAGAGAAGTCTATGTAAATCTCAAGAAGGAAAATCTATCAGTGTGGGTAATCCCAAGAACCCACACATACATTAACATTTGCGCCTCACACGTTGATGCAGGAAAAAAAATTAAGTTTCTAAACCTTGAATGTGCTGGTAACACTATTATTTGTATCTTCTGTTCTTACTCAAGTATCCCAGGAACAAGCGATTAACCCTTTATTACGTCTGTTCACACATGCAGAGAATCCTCAGTTGGCAACACTTCAAAAAAAAAACATGTTCTTTGTTATTCAAAGGTCTACTAGCAAGAGACAAAATAGTTTTGTTTCTTTATCTCTCTTCAGAATAACACAAGCTAAGAACGCATCTTTCATCAATCTTTTCATTTAGTGTCAAGGAATGTGAGAAACTTGTCAGGTCGTCTCAAGTTATTTACACCGATATTTATCCAGGAAGGTGTGAAAAATATTCTGCATGACTGAAATGATGCTAAATATTGTGTGTGGCTTTTGTGTTGTTTACTGTTCAAAAATGCCAGTCGAAACGTGGATTTTGTATTCTTTTGTGTGTGATTGTATAAACATTTCACCAATACACTGTGATTTGTAGAACATTATAATGATAGATTTACCCTGTCAAATTAAATGTCTTTAGAAGTGAGGTAAATCCAGAGAGATTTGAAAAGGCTTAAAGTTTCTGAACACTTTACAGCAAGTTCACATGGGGTTTGTCGAAGTTCAAGTGCAGATGTCACACGAGATCTGGGGTTTTCTGGTGTTGAAGGCATCCTAGTGCCTGGAATTTGCTCTGCAGTGAAGTAAGAGAGGCATCAATGTGATTGAACTGAACTGATGAAATTCTGGAGCCAGAAAGAGCCAGCACAAGCCATATACATCCATGAATGCCATGCCTTACATGTTGCTCATGCTATTCCAATTTAAAATTATCTGCCCCTCTTTGCTGATGTATGGAGTAACCGGCTGGCCGAGTGTTTATGAACAGTTATCATCCACTACTTTGGATGTTATCAGAGGAAGGGACGCCTGCCGTAGGGCTTGGTCTCTCACCCTTTCTATTACCACCTGTCATTGACGGAGAGTGTGTGGTGAAGCTGCCCAGTCACCGAGTACAAGTGTAGATAGTTTCTGACGGCTGATCAAAGGGGAAAACCAAAGGGGCTGATAACAAGGACGTGTTTCATGTACTTTTAACTTTGAGCAGCCCAAGCATTTGCATTTTTTTCCGTAGGCTGGCAGAAAGAGGCTCTGTAAATGCAACATATTCAGTTACCTGCCAGTGCAGTAAATGGTTTGTTTTTAAGCAGCAAAGCATGACCGTAATCATCTACATCCTAGGAATGAAGCTTTTATTGAACATAGATTCATTAAGTACTTTGAAATTGGTGAAATATATTTATTGTAGTTTGGAAAAATGTTGTGCTCTAAAAGTTGGAAAAAAAGAAAGTAAACCATAATTGGAGACAACCAAAAGCACATAGGTTCCCTGGTATTGAGCTGTGATACAGTGTGTAGCAGTAATCTTATTAACATGAGATACACATCACATTGCATCACAGAGAATTTATGAAAATAGTCTAGTGCTGAAAGCCCTTCATGATCCACCTGATGCATTTTGATGCCAGGTATAGTAAAATAACCCCGGGACTAGTCTCTTCCATACACAACCTTAAACTGCATGGGGAATTTAGATGAGACTCAGGGGTGTATTTACTAAACTGCGGGTTTGCAAAAGTGGACATGTTGCCTATGGCAACCAATCAGATTCCAGCTGTCATTTTGTAGAATGCACTAAATAAATGACAGCTAGAATCTGATTGGTTGCTATTGTTATGAGCGTTTTGTCGCTATCCAATAACGATTGTCGAATCTCGATTTGTGTTTCCAACGCACAAATATTTATTCTCAAAAAGTAGCAGAATAATTCAAGCGAAATAATAATAAGTACAGCCGTTACTTATCGCAGGCGCTCTGGATCCAGTGTACAGTCATTCAGGTCTGAAGTCTGTGGTCAAGGTGACTAAACACTACATGAGAGCTACTGCTTATATGCAAACAGAGATACAGTGAAACAATGTAGGTGGTATAGCTTGCTTCTATTGGTCCAGGCATCAGGAGGGTCCAGGGGGTTACACATCATAGGCTGATTCAATCTAAGGAATCCAAAGGTGGGGGTCTCTCCAGGGGATGAGCTCTGTTCTTCCCGCCAAACTGCTCTGTTCTTCCCGCCACACTCCAATTACAATCAGTCCATTAGCATTTGACAGTTAATATCATATTAAAGGTTTATTCCCTAACATCAATAACTAGAGTATGCAATGTGCGATCTCTTCCTCGAATGGACTGAACAGCTGCTGATGTAAAGGGGATTACTATGATATTAGACATGAAACATTTCTTTTAACCTGAACCATATGTATCACTAATATGCATATAACTTATAATATTACACATAAACACTACTATATTTTCACATAAATAACTGTGTTGCAACTACGATTAATGTGTACTATTTACAAATGTGTGTGTTGGTGCGAATGTATACTAAAGTGTAAAAACTGTTATTGCCACGTGTTGCGGCTGGATACGCCCTTCCACGCCGTAGCGTGCTCTAAGCATAATTTCAGACAAAGACGATCAAGTTTGCTCGATATCAATTTAAATGACTTTATCCAATTTGCTGACTTCGACACTATAGGCAACATCTCCACTTTTTCAAACCCGCAGTTTAGTAAATCTAGCCCTCAGTGTCTTGTTCCTCAAGTCACAAGTAATCTAAAGCAGATCATTATTAAAGTCTTTCATTCCTCGTGATCCAGGTAGACTGTTTTGTTCCCACCTGGCATGTGGTGGGGGGAAGGGTCCAGTATCATGTTTGGGACTATTTATTTTTTACTATATTATTCCCTAGTTCCACACTTTCAGGTCTCCCATCCTTTCTAGTTACTGAATATTTCTAACACAGTTCAGTAAGAATATCACTGGGCTTTTTCATTAGGGTAAGACATTTATTGCTAAACGCCAATGCTCACTGCACATCGGGGGCTATTAATTATAGCTCATCACAGCAATAGAAATTCTATTGTTGCCGCAATTCACCATTAAAATATTGCGGCAGCAGTTGATTGATAAGTTGGTAGCACCATGCAGATAGTTCATCAGAATTTGAATGGACTGAAAGTGACTGGACTGGGAAGAATTTGCACCTCCTCTTACTGCTGCCAGCCAGTGTTGCAGGGAAGCTGAATATCACCCAGTTGCCTGACAAATTTTAAAAGTAAATTGAGGAGAGAGAAGATTTTCATATTGAAAATTATATATTGTATATGTATATGGACCCCTCAATGTTTTGATACAAGAATGTATATTTTTACTGATTTGTATACTTGATATCCACCTAACTATTCGTTTTTAATGCATTTGAACAAATTACTCAACATAAACACAACCACATTCTTGTGTTGAAATTTAAGACACCTCCCGTTCTTACATATTTTTTTGCAGTTTATTGTTCACCCTTAGGCATAGGCAACTCGAGAAGGGGGGGGGGGGTTCCTAGTGCCTGGAAACCCCCCTCCAAGTCTGGGGCACTGTATAATTGAGGTGGCTGGACCCTGCCCCCACTTCACACAGCTCTGCTTGAAAAGGGAGAGCTGCGAGCACCTAACTAGTGCACGCAGCATTGCCAATGTATATTATGGGAATAGGAAGAGTTAGAGAGCAGTCAAGCACTGTCTGAAATTATAGTCACACATATGCGTGCTGGTCACGCCTACTGGCAGCGTGGTGTGGAAACTCCCCTGTACAAATCCTGCATTTGCCCCTGCTTAGGGGTATATTTACTAAACTGCGGGTTTGAAAAAGTGGAGATATTGCCTATAGCAACTAATCAAATTCTAGCTGTCATTTATTTAGTACATTCTACAAAATGACAGCTAGAATTTGATTGGTTGCTATAAGCAACATATTCACTTTTTCAAACCTGCAGTTTAGTAAACATACCCCTTAGTCTTCAGTCCATGTTTGGGACTACTCTGCTTCTCTAATTTCTTTCTTTTGAGTGCATTGTAATTACTATGGTTTCTAGGATTAACTGCCTCCCAAATGAGTCTCATTATATAAAGTATATTTTCACATCAATAAGCCTCAATACGTTTGTTTAAGACTTAGAAAGCACACTTGCTTTTAGATAAGTTTTTGAAAACTTATTATGTGTTCAGCATGGTTTTAATGTATTAATATGCATTAATGGTTTGTTACCCATGAAATAAATGTCAGACTGCGGCCTTCTACATAGTATTAAGATTATAAAGTGCAATTATGTAATATTAAGAGTAACTTGTTCAATGCACATTGTATGCATTAAATAACTCATGAAAAAGTACAATAAAATCTCTCTCAAGGTGAATGATCCCTAACTTTGTGTCTAGGTAAAATTTGGCTGTGTTTTATGCTAATTTGTGGCTTACAATCTGCAGAATTGTGAGCATGTAAGCTAACAAATAACATATGACATTTCAGGGACTTAGGCAAGTAACTGCTTATATATAATTGGTGTAATAATTGTACCATAGTGAATTATGAAGAATTATAGAATGTCTCCAAATAAGAGTCATTCTGCTTTAAATTCACATTGCCTCTAAACTAGTGAGTAAAGTCTGAACATATGCGTCAGGGAAACAAATTGTGGGTCGTCTGATTAGCAAATAGCAAAAGACAAATTTGCCTCTTTGACAGATTAACATAGCCAGATTGAGTTTAATGTTTCATCATTGGAGGGTGGTAGCCAATTTGTAAGTCTACTTACCATTAATTGGTTGTTATAACAAATAGAATAGTAAAATCAGAGAGTAGTTCTTGGTAGTGTCTTTGTAATGAGTAGAAGCAGACCTGCCTTTGATGGAATTCATGTTGATTTCAGTCTGTTTTACTATGCTGCATAGTATATAATTAATATTGCTTTTTAAACATACAAGTTGTATTTAAATGGCTATAAGAGTTCTTTCTAAATCAGTCAAAATATTTTATCCCTGTTATTGCATCTAGTAACTTTGTTAATGGCCCGAAGACAGTTGTTTATAATTTATAAATATAAACTTTTTTGCACTGGTTTATGCACTTATAGCAAATTGGGATGCTATAGCTTATTCCTCGTAAATGTAAGATTTTTGAATTTTCTAGAATTAAACAGGATATATTGTATATTTCAATTTTCTGTAATATTATTGTTAGTTGGTTAGAAGAGATAGACTATATGGACAAAAGTATTTGGAGACACCTGTTAATTATTTAATTGAGGTGTTTCAGTCAGACCGTATAAAATCAAGCACCTAGCCATGCAGTCTCCATTTGCAAACAGTCGGGATACAAAATGGGGCATTCTGAAGAGCTCAGTGACTTCAGGTGTGGTACTGTGATAGGATGCCCCCTTTGCAATAAAACGGTTCGTGAAATTTCATCCCCGCTGGATATTTCACGGTCAACTGTAAGTGATATTATTAGAAAGTGGAAGCATTTAGGCAAAACAGCAAATCAGCAATGAAGCAGAAGATCACGTAAAATCACAGAGCGGGGTCATGACTGCTAAGGCACATGGTGCGTAAAAGTCGCCAACGCTCTGCTGATTCCATAGCTGAAAAGTTCCGAGCTTCCACTGGCATTAATGTAACCACAAAAACTGTGTGACAGGAGCTTAAAGAAATGGGTTTCCATGGCCGAGCATGTGCATGCAAGCCTGACATCATCAAGACCAATGCCATGCGTCGGATGGAGTAACGTAAAGCACACATACACTGGACTGTGGAGCAGTGGAAATGTTTTCTGTGGAGTGACGAATTACACTTCTCTGTTTGGCAGTCAGATGGGGGAGTCTGGGTTTGGCGGATGCCGGGAGAACGTTACGTGCCTGACTGCATTGTGCCAGCTGTGAAGTTTGGTGGAGAAGGGATAATGGTGTTGGGCTGTTTTTCAGGGTTTGGGCTAGGCCCCTTATCTTCAGTGCAGGGCAATCTTAATGCTTCAGCATACCAAGTCATTTTGGACAATGTTATGCTTCCAACTTTGTAGCAACAGTTTAGAGAAGGCCCTTTTCTATTCCAACATGACTGTGCCCAGTGCACAAAGCAAGGACTACAAAGACATGGTTTGATGAGTTCTGTGTGGGAGAACTTGACTGGCCCGCACAGAGCCCTGACCTCAACCCCATCGAACACCATTTGGATGAACGGGAACGAAGATTGAGAGCCAGGCTTTCTCGTCCAACATCAGCGCCTGACCTCATAAATGATCTACAGAATGAATGGTCACAAATTCCCACAGAAAAACTCTAACATCTTGTGGAAAGCCTTCCAAGAAGAGTGGAAGCTATTATCACTGCAAAAAGGGGGACCAACTACATATTAAAGTATATGTATTTGAATATAATGTCATTACAGTCCCTGTTGGTGTATTGGTCAAGCATCCGAATACTTTTGTCCATATAGTGTATATTTCTGCAAGGATATAGAGATTTCACAAGAAACATATTATGGTTTTTTATGCTATTATTTGTAACGTGGATGGGCCCATTACATTTATTTTCAAATATTTATCAAGTATTTATTTGACTTAAATCATGCGGAAATGACTGGTTCCTCATGATTAAGGCAAATATTAGTATTGGGGCTATTTAGCAACAGGCTAAAACAAATATCTCCTGCTTTAACCAAACTAACACTCAGTACCGTCAACCCTATAATTTTCTATGGAGACTGTGAACTAGAATAAGTTTACAAAGCTTCAAAAAACTAAGTTTAGTTTTTTGGCGCTTGTAGTCGGTTCCTAATGCCATCTGAAGATAACGTTAGCAGCTGAAGTCTAAGGGCACTGTATGACAAATGCAGTGGCTAGAGGCTTTCGTTTCAGATCCTTCACCCTGTCAGGTTATACCCCATTCATACTACACCAAAAACCCGGGTTTTTGCAGAGGCACGCTGAAAAACCCGGGTCTTGGTGCAGTATGAATAGTCCAACCACAAAATCCCGGGTCTAAAATCCCGGGACTTAGACCCGGGATTTTGCGAGGGGTAATTCCCGTGTTGGACCCCGCTCGCCTGCAGTATAAATGGTGCAACCCGTGTAATTCCCGGGTCTCACCATTCATACTGTAAAAAAAAAAATTGGGAAGTAAAAAAAAAGTAAAAAAAAAAGATTTTAATTACTAAAAAATACAAAACAAATATTTACTTAACTTATTTTCAGCCAGCGGTGTCTCCGGTGCGTTGCCGGCTGTCAGGGGGACCTCTGGGTACTAAAATGACGTCATTTCTAATGGACTAGAAATTACGTCATTTTAGTACCCAGAGGTCCCCCTGACAGCCGGCAACGCACCGGAGACACCGATGGCTGAAAATAAGTTAAGTAAACATTTATTTTGTATTTTTTAGTAATTAAAATCTTTTTTTTCACTTTTTTTTTTCTAAAACCCGGGTCGGGCAGGTGCAGTATGAACCCGCCCCACCCAGGAATCTTCTTATCTATACTGCCCTGTGCCCCGGCAATATCCCGGGTTAACAACCCGGGATATTGCCGGGGCGGCAGTATGAAAGTGGTATTATTCTCACATGCGCTGTTAGTTCAGCTGGGGGACAGAATGCGAAAGCTTTAATTTTCTCAATGGTATTGTCTTTGCCTCTTGTAGGAGGGGCTGTCCTGGGATAATTGGATCATAAATGGGTCTGAAAATGCATCTCTTATCACAGCGTAGATGCTACTTTATGGGCCAAAAATACACTCCTGCATAAATAGGTTCATTTGGTTTAAATTTATCAAGCTGTGGGTTTGGTAAATGGAGATGTTGCCTATAGCACATTCTACAAACTGACAGCTACAATCTGACAATCTGATTGGCTTCTATAGGCAACATCTCCACCTATTTTCAAACCTGCAGCTTGATAAATTTACCCCTATGTCTCAGTTTCCAGAGTGATCGTGGCTCTGATTCTGTGTCATCTGCCTTATGACACCCAGATACTAGGCAAGCTGGCTGAGAAAACTATGCTTTTAGTTATATAGTGTTATATAGAATTATTATGTGAAGTGTAAATATATATATAACTATTTTCTTACTGGATTATATCCATTCAGTTAGATGTTGGCATTGTGATTTTGTAATGATAGGACAGTAGTACTCTTTAATTAATTATCATTTCTCCATTCCAAACATTCAATCCAAAATAACATACAAAGTATATACAAAGTGCTTTGTCACGTTAAATTCCACATACAGAATTAATAATGACCTAAATTGGTTGTCCCCTTTTCGACAGCCCTTCCTTACTATAACATGGTCTTCCATTTAGCAGGTCCCCCAGGAACTCCACTTGTTACCTGAAGATTGTACCGTTCCACACAGATTTGATGGAGTCCAACCATAGCTCTTCATTAGAGCTCCATAGAGGTCTAGTGAAGATCTACGGATGGAATGTAGTACTTGCATTACCTTGCAGGAAACAAGGGCAGGCTCCTGTGCAATACAACACCCAGCTTCAGGTAACAGAGGGAGAACCCGGGGAGGACCTCCCTATTTTCTATGCAGTGGATGCTTATTTTGAATAAAGATGGATGGTGTTTTTAACCAGATTTTATTCAATAATTCTAAAAATATATTGCAATAATAACAATGTGAAATACAGGAAGTATATAACTTTGTTTTATTTGTTACAGGTGCCTATGATCGGAGTGTGACTCTACTGGAAGTGTGTGGGAGCTGGCCAGAAAGCTTTGGGTTACGCCATATCTCTTCTATTGAAAGTACTGATGAAGGTCTTCGTGAGCGGTTGGCAGATGCCATGTCTGAGTCCCCAAACCGAGATGTGGTGGTATCAGGAACAGGTACAAAAAAGAGGTGTGATATGAGGTCCAACAATTCTCTTTCAAATCAATCTTCACATGTTCTGTTGTGTTCCATTGTATGTCAAAGCTCCACACAGTTATCAGGTAAAAGCTCTGGGATAGAGTCATTGTATGTTTGCAGACAATATAAAATCAAGGTTATAGGTACAATGCAGCCCCCGGCTCACACCTGCATAATAGGGTCCCTTCCTTTGGAACTACTTTCCTTCTTGTACAATATGACCCCCTTGTCGTACCTGCATACTGGTGATATATTCTCTTGGGTCCCCCTTCTTCTGTGCAAAGAGGAATATTTGTGAAATTGGGCTCCCACAAGGGAGGACCCAATAGCAGAGCAGGAATTAGAGGAGTATTATGTCCGACAGCATCAGGCTGCTACTTTATGTATTAATTTTTAAAAGTCCCAGGTACCCAATGCTGAGACTTTTAAATATCTTTATATTGCTGAAATAAAGTGATGTTATGTGGAACGGGCACTCCACTGCTCTATACTTTGTTTATCAGGTGAAATTTTCTCTTAGGCCCCCATGCTCTGGTTGAGTCACTATGGGAGAATTTGAGCCCCAATGTTTAGCTTCTTGGCAAATGCCTGTGCTGTAATACCTAGGCAGGCCTGGCCCATGTACTTTGTTCCCATCCCCTCTTGGAGATGTTGGAAATAGATCCCAAGTATGCAGGTATTGGGAAAAGGCTTTTCAAAAAGAGGAAATATATTTTAATTAATGTCCCTATAAGTTACTGATCATTTATAGAAAGAAATATTGAAAATAAATCTTGCTTATACACAAGGATTATTTAGCTTTTAACAAATGAAAAATTATCATTTTATCTGTTTTTTGTTGAAATGTTATTTTTTTATGATCATTTGTCTTTAACGGTTAGGAAACAATGTATGCCGGCACCTTAGTAGTGAGGTACTCAGACACATTTATATTATTTACTCTGCAGACCGCATTTTGCATCTCCTGGACTCCTCGTGGCTCTTTAATCCCAATGTAATCCATCTCTGTAATGTTCAATTATATAGATAAATAATCTCATTTATTTCAATAGATCTAATAAGATGACCTCCTCACAGGAGGTTAAGAGATGTTCCAGGCACTTATATACGTTGTGCTTCACAATTGTTGTAGAGACACTTGCTCTCAGTTATGTCAGACAACACCATTTTACATGACACTAAAGACCCTCTGATACCACTCTTTGATTTGCAGTTCTGCCAAAATGGTTTTATCTCTGTAGGCTTTCAAATAATGAATAAGTTATGATTATTTGCATTCAACAATTCAGTTACTAGCCTTTACTATTATCATTCAGCATTTCCTTGTTTGACAGCCTGACTTTACACTCTACTATGTGATTCCTAACCAGCCTGTCAGGACAGATTTTTGTGCTACAATACCATGATTTTCATTTGATTTTCTTTACTACATAGTACCTTGTACATTATGTAGTTAATAACAAACTGGGCTACATGTTCACTTGGGAGAGAACATTTAATTCAAAGTGCAGTTTATGTGCTATATTTCCCACCAGTCCACACAGCATGAGCGATGTGATGTGTAGAGAATGCTGATCCGGCACCTCTGATCGCCCAACTCATCTTCCAAGTCCTTATTTCTATCTGCACTGTGCTTTCTTCCAAGCTGGCTTTCCCAAACACTCCCATCTCTCCTGCTGTGTGAGCTGGAGGAACACTGCCCAAGAGAGAGCATAGCATGCTGAACAAAATACTTTCTCCAGGGTCTATCCATACCTCCAAGTATCTTGAATCATGAAATCGAGACAAAATAAGCCCCACCCCAACCCTGCCCAAACTCTGCCCGCAAATGCACAAATTTGGGTACAACTCCACCCAGTTTTGATTAAGTCCCACTCCTTTTTGCAGTGCACCAATCGGAATGTCCCGCCAAAACCGGGACAGTTGGGAGGTATGTAAATGGGGTTCCATGGGAACTACATTTATTTTATGTAGTACACAAAGCACTATGTCTTACAGCAGCAACAACACAAATAACATTGTTGGAGCTAGTGACAGGTGATGGTTTAAGATCAATTCACAATAGTATTATCTATCTGTATGTTTTACTGTCTGTAAGTATTTCAGTCTCTCCGTCTGTCGTTATTACATTTAGCATACCCTGGCATGGTTCCAAAGCTATGTAGTTGCCAGATTTATATTGTGTCATGTAAGCATGTGTGAAAGGCACAAAGAGAATAGGTTTGGCATAAAGGATGTGCTGGCAGGGATACTCTTGACATGATTTAGGAAGGCTAGATGTTTCTGCCTAAGTTATTTTGTTAGTTTGTGTTTAATGATTTGCCAGAAACCATTATATTATTTATTAGGTTTTTTTTTCAGTGGTGACAAAATCTTTAATTGTCTTTGTTGTTCATTTGTATTTCTTATTTTTGATTAGCATTTTATGATGTTTTGTTGGACGGGTGTTGCAATAACATGCTGTGTAGTACACCTCTCCAGCCATAAATGTGTCTCCGTGCTTCCATCAATTATGTTCAATGTGGGTAAAGTCTAGGACTGGATGCTGCTTGGATACATTCCATAAAAACAATAACACAAATGCAGTACAGTAACTGAGATTTTAGCCTCCTTACAGCAAAGAAAGTGCTGTATTCAAATAAAATGTGTATGCAAACTAGTAGTTTTTAAAGGGGCATGGTCATCATTTTTCTTTTTCATGTTGTTACTCATCAGAGCATTTTTCAAAACATCCAATATGTATGTGGCTAAATTAGAAGTAGAGAGGTGGCTCAAACAAGTATTTTATTACAGCAATGAAACACAAAGTGCCAAATAAACAAGAGAGGTAATATGGTTGAATGTATATATCCATGTGTCAGTGGCCATAAAATGATCATGATATTTAATCTCTTAACCCAATGGACAGGGGCTGCAGGTGGCTCACACTTGGCTCTTCTGAACAATAATGTTCTTCCCATTTCAAATCACAGTGCCAGCCTTGTGCGGTCACATAGTCTTTTTAGTAACCGGATTGCAGTTTCCTAACACTGATCAACTATCATGTTGCCCATGATTGACCTTTATCTCCAGTGTGCTCATAGGCCAGGTTAGCCGTGCATTCCCCCCGGCACTATTCCCCCGATCTGCCTGGCATATAAAAAAGTTATAGTACCTTTGGACAGTAATAGAACACTCACTATATAGTGTCTTAGCTGCTCTGTGGTACTAAGTACTAAGTAAGAAAATAAAGCTTTGGGTGGGGCTGCTAGTAAGTCCTGCAGGCATAGGTATGGCATGGCGCTATGGCACCCGGAGCCAGCACCTTGCTCGGCGCTTCCTCCTTCCTTGTTGGTACAATAGCCCATGTGCTACGCAGGAACATCGGCACGAGCAGTAGGTGTGTGGTCAGTGTGGAAGAGACACGCCTGGAGATTTATAGTGGCTAGATCTTCCTCTAGTCACCTTCCCCTCCATTTCCATTCCAACTTCCCAGACATTGAATTAAGTAGATATGGGGAAATTATTTTTATATATATATATATTATATATATATATATATTGTCACGAGCCGCGGCGGTACTCACAGCCGCCGCGGCTCGCTTCCTACCTGCTCCAGTGTCCCGGCCGTCACCATGACGACCGGGACGTCACTTCCCCTTCCTACCCGGCCGTTGCCAAGGCAACGGCCGGACGCCTGTTACATAGCGCTGCGTCCCGGCGCTGTTGGAAGCCGGGCGCATGCGCAAAAGTGGACACAGCCTGTGGGCTAATTAGGGGAATAGTTACAGGCATTAGCCTGCATCTGGGTGCACCTATCAGGGATTAGCCCTGATTGGTCTGGTGCTATGTTCTCGTTAGTCTGCAGGGGTGCATGTAAGTTTTGATTGGGCCAACTATGTATTTAAGGCAATGAGGTCTGCTGCCTCATTGCCGGTTATAGCGTTCTGTCCTCAGTCCTGCTGCCTGCTTGTGCTATCCATTTAGGTTCCTGTTACCTTAGATTTAACCACCCGTGTTTGACCCCTGCTTGTTATTGGACCTTTGACCCTTCTCTTCTGACCCTGACCTTTTGCCTGGAATACGGATTTCGCTTCTCTGCCTGTGAGTTTGACCCTTTTGCTTGCCCTTGGATATTGCTTCTGTGCCTGTGACCTTTGGACCTTGGATTTCTCTTATACTACAGTCCACCAATCACTCCACTTCTGGGAAACTCCTTTAAGTCAGTATACGCTACTCGACCCTCAGTCGGCCTGCAGCCCAGTCTGTCCCCACCACTAGGGGCTCCAGCGAACACCTGGCCTTCTGAGTAGTTCCCGAGTTTCACTGTACTGACTTGGGAGTTCCTAACATTATAACCGGCCAGGAAGATTGGTATCATACGGCCATGGACGGAGAGGAGTCGAATCTGTCCCCAGCCCAGATTCTGGCTAACCAGATACAGGCGGTTTCTCAAGTGGTGCAGGCTTTATCCCAGCGCCTGGCAGTCCAAGAAGAGGCTTCCAGAGGCCGGCAGCCCCAGCAAGTTCCCGCTGGTGACACACCGGAGCCTAAGATGAATTTGCCTGACCGATTCTCTGGAAGCAGGCCAGCTTTCCGTAATTTCAAAGAGAGCTGCAAGTTGTACTTTCGTCTGAAACCACGTTCTTCTGGTTCCGAACAACAGAGGGTAGGGATCATCATCTCATTACTCCAGGGCGACCCTCAGTCTTGGGCCTTCTCCTTGCCTTCCACAAGTCCAGCCTTACAGTCTGTGGATGCCTTTTTTCAAGCGTTGGGGTTATTATACGATGACCCGGACAGGGTAGCCTCAGCTGAGGCTCATCTCCGTACGCTAAGGCAGGGACGTCGCTCAGCAGAAGAGTATTGTGCGGAGTTTCGGCGATGGTCCACGGATAGCGCTTGGAACGACCCCGCATTGCGAAGTCAATTCCGCTTAGGAATTACCGAGCAAATTAAGGACTCCTTAGTCCAGTATCCGATATCCGACACGCTGGAGAACTTGATGCAACTTGTCATAAAAATTGATCGTCGGATCAGAGAGAGGAAGGCTGAACGGGAGTCCTCTGTTCCAATGGACGTTTTCACTAGCTCCAACAACAATACTCTGCCCGATTCCTCTGAACCCATGCAATTGGGCGCTTACCGCTTGCCTCCGGAGGAGCGCTCCAGAAGACGCTCACTAGGCCTGTGTATGTATTGTGGTCAGACAGGCCACTTAGTTCGCTCATGTCCCAATAAACCGGGAAACTCCAAAGCCTAAGTGCAGGTGAAGAGGTGCGCTTGGGTTTTCAGCTTACCTCTTCAGAAAATTCTTTATTAGTCCCTGGACGTTTAACTTTCCGTGGGAGATCCATGGACCTGAAAGCTTTTCTTGACAGTGGTGCGGCTGGTAATTTCCTGGATATACATTTGGCTCAGACGCTTGATATTCCGCATATCAGGCTAGGATCAAGCATCACCACGTGTGGTTTGGATGGTAACCCCTTGCCTGGGGGACGGATTCTCGCTAGGACTCCAATGGTTCGGTTGACTGTAGGAGTTCTCCATACAGAGGAGCTCTCCTTCTATCTCATTAGTTGTCCCTCTGCTCCTTTGATATTGGGGTATCCCTGGCTTCGCAGTCACAATCCCCTTATCAACTGGGAAAGTGGAGAGATTACTCGTTGGAGTCCCGAGTGTTCCACGTCTTGCTTGAACCTGCCGCTTAGAATCTTACAGCCTAGTCCAGACTTGTTGCCGGTACCCTACCAGGACTTCTCTGATGTGTTCTGCAAAAGAAAAGCTGAGTCCATTCCACCTCATCGAGAGTATGACTGCGCCATTGATTTAGTCCCGGGTTCCAAGTTGCCCAAAGGGCGGTTATACTCCTTGTCCATTCCAGAGACTCAGGCCATGGAGCTATATGTGGAGGAAAACCTGAAAAAAGGATTCATACGTCCTTCTAAATCTCCCGTAGGCGCAGGTTGTTTCTTCGTGTCAAAAAAAGACGGCAGTCTTAGACCGTGCATCGATTTCCGTGGACTGAATAACATCACTATTAAGAATATGTATCCGTTACCATTGATCTCGGTCTTGTTTGATCAATTAAAATCTGCCACTATATTCTCGAAGATTGACCTCAGAGGGGCGTACAATCTTATTCGAATCAGGAAAGTGGATGAATGGAAGACTGCCTTCAATACCCAGTCGGGACATTATGAATATCTCGTGATGCCATTCGGGTTATGCAACGCCCCGGCGGTGTTCCAGGACCTGATCAACGACGTTTTACGAGAGTTCCTGGGTAAAACGGTAGTTGTGTATCTGGATGATATTTTAATCTACTCAGAGTCTTTACTTCAGCACCGTCAGCATGTTCGACAAGTTCTGCTGAAATTGCGGGAACATCACCTTTATGCAAAAAGGGAAAAATGTGAATTTGAGGTGGGCACCGTGTCATTCCTGGGATATATCATCTCCTCAACAGGATTCGCCATGGACCCTACCAAAGTTCAAGCAATCCAGGATTGGGTCCTCCCGACTAATCTGAAGGCGATTCAGAGGTTCCTCGGATTCGCGAATTATTACCGTAGGTTCATTGACTCTTTTTCCTCATTAGCAGCTCCTATCACTGCTCTCACTCGGAAGGAAGCTAACCCAGCGAAGTGGCCTTCGGAGGCATTGGCGAGTTTCTCGGCACTCAAAGCCGCGTTCATTTCTGCTCCAGTGCTGAGACATCCTGATCCGGAACTTCCATTCATTGTAGAGGTGGACGCTTCTGACATCGGTGCTGGCGCTATCCTTTCTCAAAAAGACCCAAGGAGCAAAAAATTACATCCTTGTGCATTCTTTTCTAAAAAATTTCTAGCGGCCGAATGTAATTATGATGTCGGCAATCGTGAATTGTTGGCCATTAAGTTGGCACTGGAGGAATGGCGGCATTGGTTAGAGGGAGCTACCCATACCATCACCATCTTCACGGACCATAAAAACCTCCAATACATTCAGACCGCTAAAACTCTGAATCATAGGCAGGCCCGCTGGGCCCTATTTTTCACCAGATTCAAATTCATTATTACATACCGTCCAGGTTCAAAAAATACTAAGGCCGATTCCTTGTCCCGAAGTTTTTTGGCCCATCATCCTCAGTCTCCGGAACCATTGTCTATTGTTCCTACAACTGCTGTTCATCTTGGTCTCACCCAGGACCTAGGAGCAACCATCCGGCGCTTCCAGAGAATCGCTCCAGTTCAGACACCGGTCAACAAATTATTTGTCCCCGTCCATTTAAGGAAATCTGTTCTCATTGAAGGCCACAACAACTGCTCTGCTGGCCATCCGGGAATCCGTAGGACTATTGAGGTTCTTTCTCGTTGGTTGTGGTGGCCCACCTTGTCAAACGATGTGGAGAATTATGTTCGGGCTTGTCCTGAGTGTGCTAAAAACAAGACCGATAGGAACCGTCCTTCTGGGCTATTGTTACCTTTGCCGGCACCGAGCAGACCTTGGACCCATCTGTCGATGGATTTCATTGTTGACCTACCAGTATCCGCAGGACATAACACCATCCTGGTAGTGGTCGATCGGTTCAGTAAGATGGCACATTTTATATCTTTGCCCAAGCTACCGGATGCCAGGACCCTGGCCACCTTGTTTTTGACGCATATTTTTCGTCTTCATGGGACTCCTGAAGATATAGTATCAGATCGAGGATCCCAGTTTATTGCCCGGTTTTGGAAAGCCTTTTGTAAGTCCATCGGGATCTCTATCAGTCTGTCTTCAGCATATCATCCTCAGTCGAATGGACAGACAGAGAGGACGAACCAAGCTCTAGTTTTTGCGCATTTATGTGTCTAAATTTCACGACAATTGGTCCTCTCTCCTGCCCTGGGCAGAATTTGCGTACAATAATTCTTGCCATTCTACTATTCACACATCCCCGTTTTTCTGCAACTTCGGGTTTCACCCAAAATCCAATTCTTTTTCTACTACTGTTCCCTGTGGAGATTCCGGAACGTCTGCTTTTACGGCCAGGCTAAGGTCCATTTGGAAAAAGGTGCACGCTGCACTAGGTCAAGCTTCCCGAAAATCCAAGATCTTTGCTGACCGTCACCGTAGACCCTGTTCATTGAAAGTGGGGGATCATGTTTGGTTATCCACACGGAACATCAAGTTGTGGCAACCCTGTAGGAAGCTGGGGCCCCGATACATCGGACCGTTTCCAATTGAGAGGAAAATTAATCCAGTGGCATTTAGATTGAAACTACCCACTTCCTTGAAAATACCTGCGACCTTTCATTGTTCACTTCTGAAGAAAGTCGCTGCTCCCAGCAAGTTTAATCGGTCCCTCTCTAACAGGCCCAGGCCTCTGATGGTGAACGGGGACCACGAATATGTTATTGAAGGAATCCTTGATTCTAGGAGGGTTCAGGGTCAAGTCCAATTCCTCGTTCATTGGAAGGGTTACGGCCCTGAGGAGAGATCTTGGATACCGCAGAGACGTCTGCACGCTGGAAGACTCATTAAGGAATTTTTTAGGAAGTTTCCCACTAAACCTGGATGTCAGGGTTCCTTAACCCCTCCTCAAGGGGGGGGTACTGTCACGAGCCGCGGCGGTACTCACAGCCGCCGCGGCTCGCTTCCTACCTGCTCCAGTGTCCCGGCCGTCACCATGACGACCGGGACGTCACTTCCCCTTCCTACCCGGCCGTTGCCAAGGCAACGGCCGGACGCCTGTTACATAGCGCTGCGTCCCGGCGCTGTTGGAAGCCGGGCGCATGCGCAAAAGTGGACACAGCCTGTGGGCTAATTAGGGGAATAGTTACAGGCATTAGCCTGCATCTGGGTGCACCTATCAGGGATTAGCCCTGATTGGTCTGGTGCTATGTTCTCGTTAGTCTGCAGGGGTGCATGTAAGTTTTGATTGGGCCAACTATGTATTTAAGGCAATGAGGTCTGCTGCCTCATTGCCGGTTATAGCGTTCTGTCCTCAGTCCTGCTGCCTGCTTGTGCTATCCATTTAGGTTCCTGTTACCTTAGATTTGACCACCCGTGTTTGACCCCTGCTTGTTATTGGACCTTTGACCCTTCTCTTCTGACCCTGACCTTTTGCCTGGAATTCGGATTTCGCTTCTCTGCCTGTGAGTTTGACCCTTTTGCTTGCCCTTGGATATTGCTTCTGTGCCTGTGACCTTTGGACCTTGGATTTCTCTTATACTACAGTCCACCAATCACTCCACTTCTGGGAAACTCCTTTAAGTCAGTATACGCTACTCGACCCTCAGTCGGCCTGCAGCCCAGTCTGTCCCCACCACTAGGGGCTCCAGCGAACACCTGGCCTTCTGAGTAGTTCCCGAGTTTCACTGTACTGACTTGGGAGTTCCTAACATATATATACCGTATTTGCCGGCGTATAAGACGACTGGGCGTATAAGACGACCCCCAACATTTCCACTCAAATTATAGAGTTTGTTATATACTCGCCGTATAAGACTACCCCCTCTTCCGCACACCTTCCACACACCAAATAAAACGTAAAAGAACATCAAATTTGATTTCAACATGTTAATTTATATTCGAATGCCTATGAAATGCAGGAAAACTGTCACAAGGCTGTATGTTATCAAACATGTACAGTAAACATAAAACAGTGCAAGTTTATTAAACGTAATTCACTAGTCAATGAAGGAAGGAAGATAACAAATAGAGGGAGAGAGCAAGTGCACACTTACCCCTTGGCATAAGCTTTAATGCTTTTTCATTTGATTTCCAGTCCCGAACCATCTTTTCTGTTACTCCATATTGTCTTGCAGCAGCACAATTATTATGTTCCATGGCAAAGTTTACAACTTTAAGTTTAAAACTTGCATCATATTTCTTTCTTTTTTGTGCCATGATAGGGTTGATAGGGGTTTGACTGCTGGACATTTTCTATGCTGTATTGTACTGTACAATGGTGCAGTACTGTGGTTGGCTGTTGGCTGTATACAAAGCCTGATTGGATTGGTCCCTGCTCCCTGTCTGCCCTCCCTGTCAGCAGAACAGGCCGGTCACGCCGAAAAGGCTGGCACCCCTGTATCGCTGCTGATGCTCGCTGCAGCCACGCTGATGACCCGCCGCAGCCGCACTGGATACCGCGCAATACTGGACCCGGTGTATAAGACGACCCCCCCACTTGGAGGCATGTTTTTCAGGGCAAAAAAGTAGTCTTATACGCCAGGAAATAGGGTATACCAAACCAACACTTAGTCCCCCCCCAACAAAAAAAATTACTATCCTGATGCAAGGACATTTGAGGTAAAAAAGATGCGACAAAACAGAAACTCCACTAAATGGTAAATTTTGTCAATATAGAAAGGAGACTGAATATTGTATCCTAAAGAAGAAATAACAAGGATGTAGTGCAAATAGGACAAAGCAGTTATTATACTTTTATGTATTATAATTTGTTCAGTAATGGTGATAGATATACAGTACATGGTGACATATAATACAGAGAGCATCCTAGTGGCCAATATATAATACAGAGATCATCCTAACACACAACATACAAATCTGAATGTGTGGATTACATATTCGCACAGCTACTCTCTTACTTGGGCTACCTGATTCCAACTGCCTTTTCTCTCTGCTTTAACCTCATTTCATCTCATTACAATCTATCAGTCCGTAAGTCCCACCATCCACGGCATGCAAGGTGCTCAACCAGGCCTAGTTACCCTCATCTTTTATCATCCTCCTCCTCATCTCCCTCTTCATTCATCTTCTCCGTCCTTCCTCCTCTTTCATCCTGCTGCTCCTCCTTCTGAACCACAGTGCAGCTGGGGCGGTACATGTGCTTCAGTAACTACGTGTGCTGAGCTCCTCTAAGCAAGGTTTATGTATGTGGTTATCTCAAGACCACACTGATTGGTCTCCATTTAAATAGTCTAGAAAGAATGGCCATCCATGTACATAAAAGAGCAAGTTATATGGCAATCATGTTGAACTACAAGATTTATATTGTGTGACCATCTTAAAATGAAAATGTAGACAGTGGGAAAAGTCAGCTGCAAGTCATTGAGACATTTATTTATGTTTATTTGCATATTGACAGAATGGCCACGCATAAACATATTTGTGAATATGTCATTTATAATTTTACAGAATCTTGTAAATATGTTAAGTAATAAATAAGTTCTATTATGGTAAATGTGATAGTCATTGAAACAAATTTTTTGACGCCCATTGTCAATAGATTGCAATTGTATAGCATGTATAGTTTTTTGCGCTACATAGATTCAATTAGCTGACTTTGGCCTGATGTGGTTGTGAGGGCAGGCAGAGAACCCTTTTATTCCTATGCAGCCTTGGTTTCCTGAAGCCACAAACAAAGATTTTTTTTTTTTCCATTCAGGTAAAGTTAGATACAGTCTACTTGAGAGTACATCTAGACATCGATTGCAGATATATAGATAGGTAGTCTAATTTAATTAAAAAAAAGACCTGTGAGTCTTTTACATTTATATTTAAAAATGTACACAAAGGTCTTGTTGAGAAATGTTTGTGAGCCGATTGTTCAAAACTATTTGTTGAACAATTGTTCATATCATTGTGTTTCATCATTACCCCACATCTGTAGATTTAAGCAATAATGTATTACCTTAGTAAAGAGACTTTTGAATTTTAAATATCACTTTGTCTATTTTTGAGAAATAAATCAGGCACACATTTGCACAAATGTCATGAAACATTTGGGATTGTTGGTTTAACACATCTTAAGTGATAGATGATTCACATGTGGTCACTGTGCGTTCATTTTATTTTGAACAATTTTTATTTTAAACAAAGCGGTACAGCATCAATTACAATCACTTAAAAAGCAATAAATGAAAAACAATAAAACACCACTGAAAGAATATAAACATTGCAGAAAGACAGCAGCCAAAAAAAGTGTCGTGTTAAATTTAAAGCTGTATTTCTTTTCTATATTCTCAAACATTATACGTAGCTTGCGAACAAAAACAAGACTTCCAAATTTAGTCACCAAAAACATTGTGCTCTATCTAGGCCACCAAATAACGTATGAGATGGTTTCTGGATACCAAGTATCCATCATGGTCCATCATATCCATCATATGATAATTCAGCCATAAATATCACATTAATTGATGTCTTGTCTCACGTATTTTTTACTTTTGTTAAAGACCTTTATTGGGTCTAACTAGTTTCCATTCAAGTTTTGGTCATTTTACAGGGTTCTTAATTGGTGTAAGATATAAAAAAGGACTAATCTACAGTCATAGCCAAAAATATTAGATGTCAAATATGTGATCCTCCTTCACTTTGGGAATGAACTCACCTGTGGTGAGTAGCCAATGCCTGCAATATAAAAATCACTCATTAAACAAGCATGAATAGAGAATGGGACTTCTCCGGCTTTGTGTCATTATGTGTACTGAAATGGGCATCGAGAAAAGAAAGAAAGCTAGGGAGTTGTCTGAGCATGTCAGACAGAAGTATGTACCCAAGCATAGACAATTAAGGCTACAGATCAATCTTCATATTGATGTTGCCATTTCCAATGTACGTAATGCTATCACAAAGTTTGAGGCCCATGGCACTTTAGCCAACCTCCCTAGATGTGGCTGTACTTGATCAAAGGTTGAAGTGGATTATTTGAATGGAGGTGAAAGCACCTTGATCAACTGGCAAACCGATTCAAGGTGACCTTCAGACACAAAGTATGACACTTTCAACGAGCACCAACCGTCGCAAATTCAATGAAAGGTGGATATAACGTAAGAGGCCCAGGAGGGCACCACTGCTGAGAGAGAGACATAAGAAAGCCCAACTGGGACTTGCCAAAACACACCTAAACAAGCAAAATTCCTTCTTGGAGAATGTCCTGTGGACTAATGAGTCCAAATCGTAGGTTTTTGATAAAGCTCATCATCCTTATGTTTACTGAAAGCAAAATTAAGCTTTCAAAGAAGAGATCACCTTCACTACAGTCATACATGGAGGAGGTTCAGTGATGTTTCGAGGTTGGCATCATGGTATTTGGGGATTACCAGGCCATATTGGACTGCGATGTTGAACTCAAAGTCACAAAGTTGGGTTTCTGTCAAAGGTCATATGTCTTTCAGCAGGAGAATGACACCAGCAACTCTTCAAAAGCACCCAGGAATGGTTCAAGACAAGATGCTGGACTATTCTGAAGGTACCAGCAATGAGTCCAGATCTAAGTCTCATGGAGAGATTTCAAAACAGTTATTGGGAGAAGGCACACTTCAAATCTGGGAAAAACAGAGCAGTTTGCACAAGAAGAGTGGATCCAATTTTCAGTAGAGAGATGCAGGAAGGTCATCCATGGCTACAGGAAGTGGTTAATTGTAGTTATTTTGACCAAACGCTAGTCTACCAGATATTAAGTAGTCTAGAATGTGAATAATCTTGTCAATACCTTTTCTTTTGCTTTAATAATTTAAAAGAATATACAGTAATACAAACAAATGGAGAAAGAATTGTGGAGACCAAATACTGTTGTTAATATCAACTATGTTTAGAGGAAATTGAGAGTTATTTGAAAAAAAAAACTGCAAGGGTGCCAATATTTTCGTTCACAAGTTCACAAAAATAAAGCAGTACAATTTAAGTTCTCCTGAGTGACGGTATACCGTGAACTATGGGGTTTAGCAGCATAGAGGCATCTAGAAAAATATGGGCTGTAGACATGTGAGGTCATATATGTGCACGTGGCTCCTCGTGCTCCATTGTAGTGGTGTATTTTTCTCCATGTATACTGCAGTAACTGCAGTAACAAGTGCAACTTTCTGGGAGAATGGACATAGCACCTCACAAAGGAACTCCTGTTGTACAGTTTGTGTTTTTTGCCGTTAGAAGTACTCAGATGCATTTGTATTTCTCAATTAGTTATCTACAGGGTGATTCAAAAGTCGCAGTACACCCTTTTATTTCAAAAACTCTACAGGAAATTGTGAAACCTGAATACTCCAGTAGGGTATGGGTGACGTGGCCTATCTTTTACGGTATGTACCAAACATGGGCGCCATCTTGAAATCGGCCAATCGGCCCAATTCCTGTAGAGTTTTTGAAATAAATGGGTGTACTGCGACTTTTGAATCACCCTGTATAATGAAATGGCAGAAACAAAATCACACAAATCTGTTTCCTTACAAGAATCATTTTCCGCACCCCCAAAAAATAATGAGTGAATTTCTAAGCAAACTACATACACTTTCATTAAATATCCTTGTTTTTAAGTTCTTTGAATAAGATTATAACCACAAATTAATGCAATTTATGTTGTCAAATTAATTTTATCCAACCCTCTCATCTCAGTTTAAGGTCACAGTTTTTTAGGGGGAGCACAGATATATTTTAGCTTAGTCTTTTCATCCAGGTACTGGTCACACAATTTGGTGAGCAAATAGATCTTTACATTGCAATATTTGCGGTCAAACAATTGTTTAGAATTACCACTATTCGATACCGTTGGATTTGTGCACTCCAGCTGTTCATCAGTCGGGCAGAACCATTTCACCTGTTAATTTGTATATGTGTGTTTATACTGACCTCAAACACAAGAATATATTTCATATTTCTTAACTATTTTACTGACATTGATATAGAAATTGTGCCAGTGCCTGTTCCACACTCAATACATGGCCACCGATGTAGCTTATATGTTTGCTGGCATTCCCCCCTCATCATCCTTACCCAGCTTTGGACTGATTGGACCAGTGATGTCACAACATATGACTGCAAGTATATCTGTGAATAGCAGTTTTTTCCATCTGTGATACATTCTTGCTGGTTGCTGATCTGAATTGCGGACAGAATACTTTCTGTACACTGTGTTTTTATGGTTTTACAAATGTGAGTGTGATACCTAAAGGTTTTTCACTATAATAAATTCTGTACTGTAAATATACTACACTATGATGGCTCTTTTTTTTAATATTGAGACCTGCATGGATATCCTGAAAGAAGCCTGCGGCCAAGGTTACAGATAAGCTTTAAAGAATTTATTTCTGGTACGCATATATTATATGCATAAGGTGTTGGCATTTTGCAATATATAACACCATATATTATACTATACAGATAAGCTATTAAGCTTTTACATCTGGTACGCATACTGCACATATATACGGTGTTGGTACTTGTGAGTGGTGATCACTCTGTGTATTCTCATCCTATCCACCTATTCTTGCGTTTACTCTGTTACTTTGTATTGTCACTCTAGTATATTCACGAGGATAGTGTCATTCTGGGCTTGCGGAACAGTCATTGTATCGGTACCTGTTGAAATACAGTATTATACTATGTGGCGCTCCATCCCTTCTGTTTTACTCTAGATTTTTCCAGCTCACCATCTGGACCTTGGGAATTGGCAGCCGCCTGTACAAAGGCAGAACAATAATCTATAGAGACTCTATTGGGACTTTTATATCTATTCAGAGTTACGCGCTGTAATATCTATTTGTCGTGGCATATATATATATATATATATATATATATATATATATATATATATAAAGAGAGAGAGATGTGTATATTGTGGCAAGAGCCCGCTACTGCTGAAGCACACGCGAACAACTTCTTCCTTTTTATGTAGTTTTATTGTCAGGATGGTAAATGTTTTGACACCATACAGATTTCACAGCAATACTTGGAGACCCTAAACGCTAGCTAGACATAGCTCAGCTCTCTCAAGACCAGCCAGCTTACCCAGCGTTGATCTCAGTGCACAAATGATATAAACAATCTTTTATACCTGATACTCCTCCCCCAGCCTTAGCTTGATGGACAGGTGACACACCCACCTTCTCTTTAAAAGGAAACGCCCATCACTGGCTCTGTAATTCAAACAGACACACCCTGTCTGTTTGCTGAGAGGAAGAATTTTAAGTCATGTAAGTTAAACCAAATTTAAACTATTGCTTTTCATACATAGGTCTTTACATTCAATCTAGGTGCATTACTGCACAAATGTTTTACTCTACTTCCCTGCTTTCTCTGCATATTGCCAGCTAAATGCCTCCTTTTGTTACATATCCCTCCCCCTAGCCTCTCCAAGTAGGGGGACGCGGACTTCGCGAGGAGCGCATATTTTCGTGACAACGCATCTGCATTTTTGTGTAGAATCCCGGGTCTATGTTCTACTGAGAACTTGAAAGGTTGCAGTGCCAAGAACCAGCGGGTTACCCTGGCATTTACCTCCCGGTTGTTCTGCATCCATCTCAATGGTGCATGGTCTGTTATTAAGGTGAACTCTCTGCCTAGGAGATAATAGCGCAGAGCTTCTGTAGGCCATTTTATGGCGAGACATTCTTTCTCCCCAGTGGCATATTTTTGTTCCCTTGGAAGCAACTTACGGCTTAGGTACAGGACAGGATTTTCTACTCCATTCTTCTCCTGTGACAAGACTGCACCTAAGCCAACACCAGAAGCATCAGTTTGGAGGAAGAACCTCCGGGTAAAATCCGGTGCTTGTAGAACTGGGGAGGAACAAAGAGCTAACCGAAGATCAGACCAGGCGGTTTCTGCAGAGTCAGACCAGGTTAATCTATCTGGACAACTTTTTTTTAACATGTCCGTTAGTGCAGCAGCTCTAGTGGCGAAGTTGCTTACAAACCGCCTGTAGTAACCTACTAAGCCTAAAAAGGTTCTTAACTGTGACTTTTTCTCTGGTCTTGCCCAATTTTTGACTGCCTCCACTTTGTCTAGCTGGGGTTTGACATGCCCTCGACCAACAACGTACCCCAAATATTTGGCTTCTCTCATGGCTATGGCACATTTCTCTGGATTAACTGTTAACCCTGCTGACCTTAATGAAGTTAAGACCGCCTCAACTTTGGCTAAATGTGATCCCCAGTCTGGGGTATAAATCACTATATCGTCCAGGTAAGCGGCTGCATAAGCTGTGTGAGGTCGTAGCAATTTATTCATGGCCCTTTGGAAGGTGGCAGGTGCCCCATGCAATCCAAAGGGTAGGACTTTATATTAATAGAGACCATCAGGGGTGGAAAATGCAGTCTTTGGCTTTTCCGTGGAAGTCAGGGGAACTTGCCAATAACCCTTTGTTAGATCAAGGGTTGTCAAATAATTGCTACCAGCAAGATTTTCCACTAGTTCATCCACACGTGGCAGTGGAGAGACATCAAACTGCGACATACTGTTTAGGCGCCTAAAGTCATTGCAGAACCTAATTGTCCCATTGGGTTTCGGGACAAGCACAATGGGACTATTCCACTCACTAGTGGACTCTTCAATCACATCTAACTGGAGCATCTTCTCAACCTCCTTTCTCACGTCCACCCGTCTGGCTTCTGGAATACGATACGGCTTCTGCTTTACAATGACTCCTGGCGCAGTGACAATGTCGTGTTTGATTAAGGTAGTGCGCCCAGGAATGGAAGAGAAGACATCCCTGTTCCGGCGAATCATTTCTTCAGTCTGTTGTCTCTGCTAAATGGACAAAGCTGGCTCTATGGGCAGTTTAGACTTTTCAATGGCAGTACTCACTACCTGAGGAGAGGTTTCCTCATCATGCCAGGGTTCAAGGAGGTTCACATGATATATTTGCTCCTCCCTTCTCCTACCTAACTGGCGGACTCTGTAATTGACAGGACCGACAGCCTCTAGAACTTCATATGGACCCTGCCAATGGGTGAAAAGTTTGCTTTCCTGGGTGGGAACCAGGACTAGGACCTTGTCCCCAGGCTTGAAAGATTGAACAACAGCACTTTTATCATAACTTTTCCTCTGTCGTTCCTGAGCCTCTTTTACATGTTGCTGCACAATGGGCCCTATCTTTCCTAGCCTCTCATACATTTGGGACACAAATTGGACCAGATTTGGCTCCCTGGGACCTTGCTACTCCCACCCTTCTTTTAACATATCCAAGATACCCCTGGGCTGTCTCCCAAACAATAGCTCAAAGGGACTAAACCCCGTTGAAGCTTGAGGTACCTCATGGATGGCAAACATCAAATAGGGAATAAGAGTGTCCCAATCTTTTTTCTCTTGAGCCACTGCTTTCCTGAGCATGTGCTTTAATGTGCGGTTAAAGCGTTCCACCAAGCCATCTGTTTGTGGATGGTATACAGAGGTGTGAAGCGCCGTAACCCCTAGCAACTGGCACATATCCTTCATCAGTTTAGACATGAATGGAGTACCCTGATCTGTGAGAATTTCTTTGGGTATTCCCAAGCGTGACATGAAAATGATACAGTTGATAATAGATATCAGCTGAATAAAGTAGTATGTGAGGCACTCCTGTCTTGAGAAATTGTCACTATAAAATCAACTTTATTAGTAATTATTATTAAAAAAAAATGTATTATGTTAAATATCCAAATGTCATATAGATTGGCGAATATTAAAATATAGAGGTGAAAAAGATTGAAATGTAGTGTTTAGAGAATTAAAAATGACCCATAGGGAGACACGGTTATCCTTATTAAGTATTAGGTTCGTATTAGAGTTAAATACGTGAGAACTAATGTATTCTCTATTTACCTTCTTTATTTGTATAAGGACCCCTGACAATTGACATCTTGTGTCTAATTACAATAGCGGTTCATAATAATTGTAGCTGCCCTTGTGGTTATCAAAGGGTTATTTTTAGCCCCATATGGATTAGGTGCTGTTATATATATACCCACATATAAAATTTGGAATACTCTCATATATTCTAGAGATGTCCCATATTTTGCGGGCGGAGTTAATATAGATGGTAGTGATAGAGTTAATATTATTATTTCATTAGGATAAAAAAATCCCCCAAAAATGGGTTAATAGATCTAAACAGTTATTCCACACATAATAACATGTAGGTAGTTTAGGACACTTTGCCTTAAAGTGGCCTGGCTCACCACATTCAAAACACTTCAGATTAGACGGCTTTGCACCTGGCCCTCTGTCCGTAGCAAGGATTGTCAAACCTAGCTTTTGGCGTGGCAGCGGCTTTGGCACAAATGCAGGTTCTTTAGTCATTTGCTGTAGCGCACAAAACCTTTCTACCACGGTGGCAAGCTCTTCATAAGTTTGTGGGTCTGATTGCAGAACCCACCTTTGCAAATCACGGTTCAGCCCCCGGATGCAGTGATCTATCGCCAGAACTTCAATAATCCTAGAAGGCGAATTCTCCTCAGGCTGCAGCCATTTCTTTAAAATTTTAGAAAGCTCAGCCACTTGCGCTCTGACCGTTTTTTCTTTAACATAGCGCCATTGGTGATAGCGCTGGGCTCGGCCTGGCCCGGAAACTCCAATGCGAGCCAATATCTCAGACTTTAGGCACAGATAGTCAGAGGCCCGTTCCTCATCTAGATCCATATAAGCTCGCTGAGCTTCACCAGTCAGATATGGCGCCAGCAAGTCTCTCAAAGGACACCAGATATGCTTCTATGTCATCACCTGGCGACATTTTCTGGAGAACAGGACCAAGTGGTTCATTTCTGTCATGTCTCACCTGGCTTAACTCTTCTCTTAAGAGCCTTGTGTTTTCCACATGTACCTCGGCAACTCGTAGCATCTGTTCTTGCTGCTGCTGCTGCGCAGCGGCCACATTCACGAGGGCTCTAAGTACTTCCGCCATGTTGATGTCTGCGCGGGTTGGGTAGCGGAAACTTGCTTCCCGGAGCATCCCACTCCTGACACCACTTGTGGCAAGAGCCCGCTACTGCTGAAGCACACGCGAACAACTTCTTCCTTTTTATGTAGTTTTATTGTCAGGATGGTAAATGTATTGACACCGTACAGATTTCACAGCAATACTTGGAGACCCTAAACGCTAGCTAGACATAGCTCAGCTCTCTCAAGACCAGCCAGCTTATCCAGCGTTGATCTCAGTGCACAAATGATATAAACAAGCTTTTATACCTGATACTTCTCCCCCAGCCTTAGCTTGATGGACAGGTGACACAACCACCTTCTCTTTAAAAGGAAACGCCCATCACTGGCTCTGTAATTCAAACAGACACACCCTGTCTGTTTGCTGAGAGGAAGAATTTCAAGTCATGTAAGTTAAACCAAATTTAAACTATTGCTTTTCATACATAGGTCTTTACATTCAATCTAGGTGCATTACTGCACAAATGTTTTACTCTACTTCCCTGCTTTCTCTGCATATTGCCAGCTAAATGCCTCCTTTTGTTACAGTATATATATATATATATATATATATATATATATATATATCCTTTTGGAGTACAGATACAGTGTCCTATATCGTAAAGATTTTCCTTTTAATTAGACAATAATAATGTTAAAGACTCACAAACACTTTATACATACTGTATATATTGTATTATTGCTTAAAACATACACAAGGTCTCCAATATACTCTCTCGTGGGAATCTGCGATTGGCAAGGTGAATAAGTTGGCAGCAGTATGCATAATGGACTGCAGTGGGGACAGTCAATAGATAGTTACATGGTCTAGCTGAAAGATAATGAGTGCATGAACTACAGTAAGTCCTTGGTGGCATCATGTGACAGAAAGGAGCATAGTTTACATGTGTTAGGTAGTTAAAAGCGGCAGGATATGGCAAGTGATGGATGTGAGTTTGGAAGGAAAGGTTAGATGCTGTGTTTAATTACATAGCTTTAGATGGTACCCATAGGAGTGTCTGGCTAGTCTTGCAGTGTAATACATTTATAAAAACAAAAAATGTGTAACTTGAGGTAACCCTTTCTCAAGCAATTATAACACCATAATGTAGACTGTTTTACAGGGTTTGTGGTATGCAGGTGCTGTATGTATAAATACATGTAATAAGACCAAACATTTCTACTCGGCAGTTTCATTAGTTCCTGAAACAGAGATGACTTGGAAATCAATATGAAGTTCATTAGTTTTTGGTCCTAAATGTGTTTCAACTTAAAGTCAGTGAACAAGTTTCTCTTGTTCTTAATTCTACCACTAAAAAAATATCTGGATTATTTTTTTTAAAAAATCCACAGAGATTAGAATAGGTTTCTGCTATATCAGCAATGAAGAAAAGGGAAATTTGTTATTCATGTTACAAACACATATTTTAAAATGACGCACATAATAATAATATTAGTGTAGCCAACCTCCTATTTGTTTTCAACTACCCTGATGTGTACTTGGACGAATGACACATGTAAAGAACAGCATTTGCCACTTGTGGAGGGGGGGGGGGGCGGGATTCAATTAGCCGGCAAATGTCTCCGGGATGTTCCGGTGACACTTCACGGCAGAGATTCTGACAAAAATCTACGCACATTTTTCCTGGTGCCCTATAGAGGTGCGAGGAAAAAGGAGCGGAAATTTCTACTGTAATTGGCGGCAATGTGCTATGTGCTATGTCCACGCGTCACATCGCCGGCAATTGAATTTCCCCTCAAGGGTCATTTTACAAACAGCAAAATCTGCAGACCTGTATTGTTTCAAGGTGCATTCCGACTTCATAGTCTTTGGAAACACCCTGTAAAAGAATTTTGCACCTATTCTTATGGGTTCTTCCTACTACCACTTTAAGACCATTTTTTCTTTTTAACTTTTTCACCTTAAATACTGACTGACTTTTTATTACATTGGTGGAAATGCACTTGATAATGCTCTTTCCCACAGAACTGCAAAAGGAATAGGCAAAGGTCGTCCCATTATATGCATAGGCCCAAGATCCACTCAAAAATGTCACTTAGAGTTATTATTTCTCCTAAAGTTTATAATGAATAATTCCAGCTAACTTTACATTTCTTTTGTAGGATTTTATTGAATAGAACATAGAAAGGAGTATATAAAATAACATAAATTGGAATGCACACAAATATGTACCATGACATACATTGAACATACAGATGCTGTATACTAAATATGATAGTGGGGAGTGATATAAAGACATTTCTATGAATGTAAAAATATCATTTTAAATGAACAACAATGAAACTTCCATTTGAAAAGGACTCTACACATGTTTTTTTATTAATTTAAATACTAATTCAAACAACATTTTAATTTGGGAGTTTCTAAAGCGATGGGAGAGATCTAACAGATTTTAAAAGCAGTGGAATAGTTGCGGGTGTGTCAGTCACAGAATCTGTAACATTGTTTTAACATATGTATTTTATTAGACATAGGGAAGTACAGTAGTATAAGTACATTGTTTTTCCAGGAAAAGTCTTGGTAAAGCTGAAGTACTCCACCTAAAACAAATTTAAGTTTAAATTATAAACTACATTAAAATACCTTGGATGCAGCCAGTGACTGTAGTGGTAGCAGATCACTCTCCTCTCTGCTGCTACCATTCAGCCTGCCAATCTTCTGTACACTTCCCATTCACATGTGTATGAAACAGACCAAGTTGTAAGAGGAGGGAACAGAGCAGCAAGGCTGATCTGGCAAATGGTACTTTCCAATGTAAGTATGATTTACGTTCTTTAACTCCACACCAAATGGAATTTTTCGTTTTGGGTGAATTACTCTTTAAACTAAGAATAAATATTACACTAGGCACAATGGGCCTGATGTGCAGTTGAACGTATACCAGTTTCAATAGCATAATTTTCATGAATTCGCTTGGCGCATGCCCACAAAAACAAAACACAAGCACCTATGCAGAGTTGCATATATGCGTACCTGCATCTGCTTGCAATTAAAAGGGGTGTAACTGGAGAGGGAACAGGCAATTTAATGTAGGCCAAGTACAGTAAAAGCATATTTATGGAATTGCAATCCAATACAGACCCGAACGCAGATACATGCTGATGATGATGATTGCCAGCACAAGCTAACTGCTTCTGATTGGCTGCTTGCAATTTCACCTCTAAGGCTGCTGGGTGCTTTCTTCATGGAGTGTGCATATATTATAAGATTTTGTGTGTGTATATTTTAAAATAAATTGTTACTTTTATTCATACACGAGAAGGAAAATAATATTGTGCAGTGTTATATGAAGCCTAATAGTAAATACCTTTTCCCATATGAAACAAAATATTTACAAACCTTTATTGCTCTTATGACCTGGTTCTGTGTATATGGGTGTAAGTACGCTGCCATAAACCTGGCACATTTGGTACAGAAACAGAGCTGGACACATCTTGGGTGGAATATGGACCGACGTACGTTATTTTTGCATACACATTTTTGGGCCATAAATTACACCCAATTGCATTGTACTCTGCATCAGGTCCATTTAGTATATCCATAGAAATGAAATCATGTGTCATGGGTAGCATTTGGGTTTTTCTCTAAAGGTAAAGGCCTAAATACCATGAAATCATGTCAGTCCTTTCACACTTCCATTGTGGCCTTGCAACCAACACAATGGAAGTGAAAACAAATAGACATTTTTTAGGAAAAGGTAGTGAAAATAAAAAGCCTACAATATTATTGTAGCATAATTGTGCAAAAGTGTTCACACCCTCTCATAGCGCTGTGTTCAGAACCAATCACATTGAAACTCTTTTTCAAAGATCATTAGCTTACACCTTCCAGCAATGAAAGTGATTGTGATTAGCCCCAAATAAACATCAGCTGTTGCCATAGGGTTTCCTTGCAGGTTTCTCGGTTGCATTCTACTGGGATAGGCATGGTCTGTAAGAAGCTTTCAAAACATGTTTGAGATCTTCTTGTTGAAAGGTATCTATCAGGAGATGGGTATAAAAGAATTTCAAAGGTTATATATGTATCCTGGAACATTGGGAAGTTTATCATCAGTGGTTGAGAAAATGTGGCACAACAGGGACATTGATAAGATCAGGACGTCCCTCCATAGTTGATGACAGAACAAGGAGAAAACTCATCAGGGAAGCTACCTAGAGGCCTACAGCAACATTAAAGGAGCTACATGAATTTCTGACAGGAACTGGTCACTCCTTGCATATGACATTATTATGGACGAGTCTGGACTATGGAGTTGGATGGCAAGGCGGAAGCCATTCCTCACAAAAAAAGAACAAAGCCTATCTAAATTTTACAGGAAAATAAGTTAAAATGCTTATGGTGTGATGAATCCAAGTTTTAACTTCTTGGCCTAAAAGATATGTTTGCCACAAAGACAACAGAGCTCATCAGCCAATGCACATCATACCTGCTGTAAGCACGGAGGTGCAGCATCATATTTTGGGGCTGCTTCTCTTCAACTAGGAATGGGGCTCTGGTTAAGATAGAGGGCTGAACAAATAACACCAAATATGAAGATATTTTGGCATGAAACCTGCTGGCCTCTGTCAGAAAAGCTGGAAGAGAAATTTCACCTTTCAACATGGAAGGAATCCAATGCACTCATTCAGGTCAACCAAGTGATGACTTCAGGAAAAGGAAGATCAAAGTCTTGGAATCACCAAGTCAGAGCCCAGACCACAATCCCATTGAAAACCCCTAAAGAGGGCTGTGCATGGATCCCCATGCAATTTGCTGGAATTTGAACTTGCAAGAGTGGGTTAAAATTGTAATGTCCAGGGGTGAAATGTATTAAATTGCGGATTTTGCAAGTAGCCGATATCCGGCAACTTTGCAGGATAAATTTAAAACGGCAATGTCTTTGAAGGCAAAACTTGCCTTCAAAGACATCGCCGTTTTAAATTTCCCCAAAACAAGCATTACATCACTGGGGGCGGGGCCACAATGATGCAAATTGCGAAGCTCCGCCCGTACATTCCAGGTCTAATTGTATTGAAGTGGGCAGATGGGCCAGATGTGGGAGAATCGCCAGCTCTCCCGGGAGTCCGTGAGACTGACCCGAATAACGGGAGTCTCACGGACATTCCAGGAGAGTTGGCAAGTATGTCCAATATGCCTGCACTAAATCTGACAGTAATAAAATTTGCTCACAAAATCCAACAAGGCAGATTGTCAGGTCAAAAGTCAGGTGATATCCCTAGGATGTACTGGCCGTTTATATAGGATTTTGATTGTTTAAAATAGGAGTATGATTGTTTGGGTGCTACAGACTGGGCAATCTTGGCTTACTTTAATTGACATAATAGAAATGTGATTATAAATTCAATACCATACTTGTCAGCATCTTTCATCTGCCCTCTGGGAGATCCTGGGGGGGCATGGTGGGTGAATTGCGCCATTAAGTTCTAACCCCACCTACTTCACCAGAGAAGTGGGCAAATGTGGGAGGTAGCACTGCTCTCTCGGGAGTCTGGGAGATCTACTATAAATTCGGTATTCTCCAGGACACTTCGGGACAGTTGTTAAATATGTTCAATACCCCTGTACAGCTTTCTCAGGACAGAGCTGTCAAGTGTCATATAAAAGGGTGCTGTCTTTTCAAATAAACCTTGTGTTGTTTATACCCTGCATTAACCGTGTCTTTGAAAAGAATCGCTGTGCTGAGTAATTTACTATTGCATATACTGTACAGTATATTGATTGCTTTAAAATTACCATATTATCTGAGTAATTTTTTTTTTAATCAAGTGTTTTTTTTTACACATTAACAATACAACCATGGCAGCCAAAACAGGAACTGCCAACAAGCATCGCACAATACAGATTAAAAGCATTGTAAACTGAAAACTATGCTCTTGTGTACCAGCTAGAAATATTAAAGATATCAATAAACAACAGATAGATGTACTAATGTCCTGTCACATATCAGTTTACAATATACAAACACCACAATATACAGAGTTGATCCTTACAATAGCAACATTAACATACATGCAAAACTAAGTAAATTGATTGGGTCTCACCATTGATCTCAAGGTGTATGGGGAATCTGTCCATCTGCTCAAGATGCTTTCACACTTTAAAATGCATTTTCTACTAGTGCAGTGGATCCCAAACTTTCTCAGTTCGAGGCACCCTTAGGGTCTCCATCATTTTTTCAAGGCACCCCTAAGCCAAAAATTTACCAAGAAGTAAACTTGCTTGTAACTTGCTTGCTTGCCTTGCTTGGCTTGCTTGTAAACGGCCCTGGCCGAGGCACCCCTGTGAGATTGCCGCGGCTGCCCCAGGGAGCCACGGCACACAGTTTGGGAACCACTGTTGGTGTATAGAAATCTTTCATGTCCCACTATTTTGTTGACTAATTTAATCCAAACTCAAATATTTAGGCTACTACGAACCATCCATAATCTGGCTATACAAACCTATTTAGCATATCCTCCATTTTCAGCCTGCAGATGCATACGACCATTTGTGTAATATTTGTTAAGCAATTATTTTGTTTAAATTTCACTAAAACATTATCTTAGGATTCAACCAATAATGTACAGCCACAGGCCAGAGATTGTTGTTGGATCCGATTCAAGCAAATAGGTTACCATACATCTTCCAGCAAGTGGTACTTTATACCCAAAACTGCTTTTAAATATGGTCCAAAATCCTTTGATCAATTTTTAAATAAGTATTTATATTTGTACATGGACCAAGCTGTGTCAAAAAATTGGACATCCACAGAAGAGGATGCTGCAAAAATAGATCAAATTAAACTGTACCCCTCACCTACACATAGGGGTGGAAGCAATTTTATTGGTTGACCCAGCCTATCAGTTATCTTGGAGCTAGGGACACTTTAATATTACATATGTCTTGCAGAGTCGGTATTTGCAGTGTCTTTTGACACTGCTTGGTTCATTAAGGTCAATTTAGTATTATTATTATTATTATTATTATTATTATTGTTTATTTATAGGGTACCACAAAGTCCCACAGCGCCGTAAATAGCGATAGCATAAACAAGGTTGCCATAGTTCAAATAAACAAACAATAGTTCACAAAAAATTACATAGCACAAGTAGAGCTGAAAAACGCGGGTAACATTTACAATTAGTAATACATAAGGGTAACAGAAATCAAATCATATTACAAAGGGCAATTCCTGGAAAATTGACAAGGGTAGCTGAAGGTAACAAGGGAGGGGTAGCAAGCAAGTGGAGAAGAGAAATTAGGGGCCTGCTCACGAGTGCTTGCAATCTAACGGCCAAAATGCCCTGTTGCCGTTTTCAGTATTTAAACATTTGCTCACAGCCAATGGGGGTGCAAGCAAAAATCAGGGTTAAAATTTCTGTATTAACGGTAATACTATTAACGCTGCGTTATTCCTACAATAACGTGGCCGAATTGAATCGCTTTCCAAAATATTCTGTGTATACGTTTTTATATAGATAAAAATAGATCTATAACTACAATGAGGTATTCATACTTAATTTCATGTGGAAAAATATGTTGCATGATAAAAATAAAATACCATTTTGTAGGCAGAAGGTGGAATCTATGATGAATAGGGCCACCTATAATGTAAAAACATCATGAAAAAAGTAGTATAGGGATCCTTAAATAAAACAAAATCATAGAGAAAGGGAGCCAAGGATTAGGCAGCCTGATCTATTAAGGAAGCATATTTGACTGCTGTTTTATGTGGAGAGAAAAAACACATAAATTATATATGCACACTACCATGAATAAGCATATGGACTCAGTGGGTAAAAAATAACACAGATAAATAACAACTAAAAATAATATTCTCTCATGCCCTGAATGTCCCTTTTTGCACTTAAAAAACTGAAGGGAAATCATTAGTCAAATAATCCCCAAGACTCCCGATACTTAGGCCCTTGATACTTAGAAGTAATATTGGCAGGTCTGTACCTGGAATTTGGAAGAAGGCACGTATTCCTGTTTTAGCTGTTTGATTTAACACTACCTTCCTCTGAAAAGTTACATTCTCTGTTTGGTAAGTAGAATCCCATGCAGTGCAGCTTATGTATGAGATAAAATAACGTATCCTCTTGTTATAAACACATCTTTTATTGCTAGCTCTATCTTCACAGAACATAAGTTTAAGTCTGATTGAAGGATTGGCCTGTGTATGATAGTATAGGCTAAATTAAAAATGTATCGTTCATCAGGACTGTACAGTTTTACCCAGAAAAGTTAGATCTCTGTGAGTTCTTGAAATCAACGAAGAATTTCATCATTGTTACAGCTAACTCTCATCAACCTCTAGAACCAGGTGGGGAGCTCTTTACCTATAGCAGCCGCCTTTCCGTAGAGCTCATTATGCTGACAGGTACTCGGATGCCACCAGGTCTTATACTCTCATGAGTACAGGTGTATGAACGTACCGTAGCGCAGAGGAGTGGGGTGCAGGGTCTAGCAAGGTCAGGAAACAGGTCGAGGTCCGAAGCAGGTATCATGGTCGGAGTCGGGCAAGGTGTCAGGGCTGGCAGCAAACAAGGAGAATCCAGGAACGAAGCAAGGGTCAGGGCAACAGGCAAGAATCAAATCCAATTTAAACAAAGCCAAGGGTCATTCATGGGAAATCCAAATAACAGCACAGGTACAAAAGCACAGGAGCAGGGTAAGAGACAGGAATTGGAACTATAACCAGCAGGGAAGCTAAGCCTTCCCTGCCTTATATACAGCCACTGGCCAATGGTAGCAGGGCCAATGGTAGCAGCAGTGCAATCAGCCACAAGAGCTGCATAATGAATAACCCTAAAATCATTGCGCACACGCCCGGCTGCACCTAATGCCGGGACGCGGCGCTAGCTACACGGCTGGGACAAGAACCAGAAGTGACGTCCCAGTCGTCATAGCGACGGCCAGGACGCAGGTGATGAGAGAGTCGCGGCAGCTGAGCACCGCCGCGGCTCGTAACAATCATAATGAAGCATTTATGATTAGCTCTACGCGCTGTCATATATGTCACTAGTCTGCTAGTACCAGTCTAAATTTGAGAAATTCCCTGTTTAGGTTGGATGATGATTGTGACATGAGCTGAGCCCAGACTGGTCACTTTCGAACTGGATCACAAATTGAAGGAGTAATCCACCTTCACAAAATTGTATTTACCATGCAGATTTGTTATGTTTTTGTTGCCCTTGGATGTTATACATTAGCCCTAATGTCACATCATGTGTGGTCCCAAAATGAACCCAATGACTGACAATCTGATTGAAAATGAGTGGATTATTGTTGGTCATGTTGGTAAGCATGGTCAGAGGATGACTGCTATAGGTCTGTGCATGCTGTCTTGTTCCTACCATGCTAATAGGCCATAATGTTTTCCGCAAATGATCCAGCTTCTGACTCTGGGATCCTGACCTAGGGGACCATCCACATGTGTAGTCAAATTGAAGAGCGATGCTGTTGCAAGAACCAGGATGTCTTATACATCTTAAAACTATTGATAATAAATTAAATTAGGCTTGGCAGATAGAGTTCTCTGGAGATGATGTTCTCCTTTAACTGAATTACTAGTACCAATCTATACGCATTGGTTGTGCATATTCAACTAAGATAGCCTTACTGAGCAAGGGAAAACAAAATAGATATCAGAAAATAAGATATAAGAGCTTATTACACTAGCGAAATATAAATGGTCTACTTTAATATTTGGGATAACATAGCCCAATACAGTTTACCAATACCCCAGTTGGCGGTTGCAATCAAGTGACACCCCTGACCTGCCCTGACAATTTTTTTTTTCTTTCAAATGAATAAAATAACGCAATTAATCATAGTTACCAAGTTTTTCATGGATAGTACCAGGTTTGCATGATTTAGTGCTAAAAATGGAGAGAGTGGCAGTGACCTACCTGTCTTGAATATTTTGAGGAAGCGTGTTTTTTCCTTCAAGCATAGCTAGTGGCAGTCTTGCCTAAGTGTAGAGGAAGTAGTAATCTGAGCCTTCTGCTAATTTAAGGACACCAACTTGAAACTTGGAGTTACCAAATGGAATCATCTTTCCCAAGGTATCTCCCTTGTGTACTGTACTACATGTTACTTGTGGGATTCACTTCTTCTGCCCTTGCTGGTCTCAGAAAGTAGCTCTGACGGCTTCTATTTCAGTAATTTAAGTGACGTGGATCAAGGAGAGCGACCACACATCAGCCTTCTGCTGGTTGAGCGATGTTTCGTTGAAGGAAACCCTGTTTTCGGTGGAATTCTTCATGACTACTGTGGGGGATACACCGGTATGTGCATGTATGTATGCTTACATTTATTTATATGGTACCACACAGTTTATACAGAACTGTTGGAAAAAAACACACACTTGATGCAACAAGTACAACGATGAGAAAACATTAGGACTAAGGTCCACATCTTGCAAAGCTTACAAAAAGAATTTAAAAAATAAATTAACAAATGATAAAGTAACAAGGCTTGACGTTTAATAAAGCGATACCTAAAGGTAGGGAAGAAAATCAGCAATTGCTTAGTTATGGGCAATGCTTTTTTTGCTAAATCATTGCCCAGGTAATGTTACCTTAACCAGAATTGTTAAAATCAAATCTTACTGATGCACTGAAGATATAATTACCAATTATTATATTAAAAAGAAGTATCAGGTTTATTTAAGATAAATGAAAATGCTGCCGTGTGAGCATGTTCCTCAGCTTAGGTTTTTGCTACCTCTAAATACATATGCAGAACTGTTTGGAAGTGTTCTAGCCAAAGGCCCCAGATAGAAACATAACTGTGCTTCCAGGCTAATTACATAAACAGCCAGTAGACATGTTGTGCTCATATTCCTATCTGCCAACTTACACTCATTATTGTAAAGTTATGGCTACTGCAGGATATATTACACTTATTACTAACTTACAGCACTAATATGAATACAAAAGCAAATAGTGGCTGCGAATCAGAGAAGATTAAATACACTATAGAATAGAAATTATGGAACTATTTATTTTATGAGACTGCTTAAAACTATAAAGGTACTACTTGACATTGGACAACATTTGCCTTATTGAAAGATGAATGTGGGTGTGGTTGTTTTAAGCAGGGTTTGGGCAAAAAAGGACATAGTTTAGTTGAGTCTTAGGCATTGCTTATTTTATGTCAAGTTTTGTTGTCTAAAATATTGGGAGGTATTGTTAAGATATTATGGAATTATCAATATTTGCCAGCACTATTTTAAAATTATATTTGTCTGGTTGAGATATTGTATGCTTAATTTTTTTTAAACAAATCTTGTTTTCAAACCATTTCAAAAATCAAATTACATTATTTGGATGTTAAACTATACATTTACTTCAAAATGAGTTGTTTCCTTTAAATGTATTCGGTCCGAACACATATTTTCCAAATAGCATGGTGCCTGTGACCTTCAGTTTAAAAGATCCAGCAATATCTGCCCTTGTGAGCAGTAATATTGTTTAGTTTGGTTGCTGTGGACAACAGTTTTATGCAGTCATGGCATATTTAAAACAACGTTTTTTGAACCACTGATTTTGCATGTTGCATTTCAAGGCTGAAAAACCACTTCGAAAACGACCTCAGAACACCCACATCACTCATTCCAAAATGCCGCCCACATACCCCTCACCTGCTCCAAATTTCTTCCACATGACACTTGCTGCTAAATAGCCCCACATGTACTCCAATATGCCTTTTAGACCTGCTCACATACCCCCACTTGCGTCTCAGACCAACACACATGGCCCTCAAGCCACCCCAAATGCCCCTCAGATCTCTCCACATGCCCATCAGACCTCCCCTATGTATTAATTAGACCTCTCCACATGCCCCTTACATGCCAGTCATACCTCTTCACATGCCCTTTATATGTCCATTAGATCTTCACATATGTCCATCACATCTATCCAGATGCACTTTACATGCCCATCAGACCTCCCCTCATAATATTCAGACCTCCCCACGTGTTTCTTACATGCCCATCAGACCTCCCCCATCTGTGCGTCCTCTCTGCGTTGTACAAAGGAGGTCATGTAACACTGAAGTCAATGCTCCCATTCAGTCTCATTCTCCGCAAAAAACACAGAATAAGTGAGATCAAGAGCAGCTGGCTGGGAGCTACATTTGCCAGCTTGCTGGACCCTCTGGTGGTTCATTGGCCTCCTTTTGTCCACCACTGCACTAGATGGTGCAACCGGTTTGTCTGAGGGGATGTTCACTACTGCGATTGAATGCATGCATGTGATAGCTGATTAGATTTGTAGTTTATTGCCGCAATTATTGAACACAGAGGACTACTTGAAATGTGAAGTATTTCACCATCATTGACTAACATACCAAACTTATTAGTTAGGAATCTAACCTATGTAAATCAAAATTTTAAAAAATCTTTAGAATAAAAAGATGCCTCCTTTATTGTTAAGTATGTTATAAGCTTTTTATTTTGTGTATGTATTATGTATATACACAATACAACATTAAAACCACCTGCCTTAGTTTGTGTAGGACCCCTCATGTTACCAAGTCAAACCTGACCCATTGAGGTATGGACTATACAAGACCTCTGAAGGTGTCCTGTGGTATCTGGCACCAAGACGTTAGCAGCAGATCCTTTAAGTCATGTATGGCTCACACTTGTTTTTTCAGCACATCCCACAGATGCTTGTTTGGATTGAGATCAGGGGAATTTGGAGGTCAAGTCAACTTCTTGAATTCTTTGTCATGTTCCTCAAACTATTCCTGAACAATTTTTGCTGCATGGTAGAGCACATTATCCTGCTGAAAGAGGCCACTGCCATCAGGGAATGCTGTTGCAATGAAGGGGTATAGTTGGTCTGCAACAAGGTTTAGGTAGGTGGTTTGTGTCAAAGTAACATCTATATGAATGCCAGGACCCAAATTTTCCTAGTAGAACATTGCCCATTGCATTACACTGCATCCGCCGCATGCCTTCTTTCCATAGTGTATCCTGGTGCCATCTCTTCCCCAGATAAACAACACACAAGTATTCATCAGACCAGGCCACCTTCTTCTATTGTTCCAGGGTCCAGATCTGGCACTCACATTCCCATTGGCACTCTGACTGGTCTGCAGCTACACAGCCACACACGCAGCAGGCTGTGACGCACTGTGTATTCTGACACATTTCTATCATAGCCAGCATTAACGTTTTCAGCAGTTTGTGCTACAGTAGCTCTTCTGTGGGATTGGACCGGATGGGCTAGCTTTTGCTCCCCACACGCATCAATGAGCCTTGGCATCCCGTGACCCTTTCGCCGGTTTACCGGTTATCCTTCCTTGGACCACTTTTGGTAGGTTTTAACCACTGCATACCAGGAAAACCCCACAAGAAATGCCGTTTTGTAGATGCTCTGATGCAATCGTTTAGCCATTACAATTTGGCCCTTGTAAAAGTCGCTCAGATTCTTACACTTGCCCACTTTTGCTGTTTCCAGAACATCAACTTCAAGACTGTTCTCTTGCTGCCTAATCTAACCCACCCCTTGACAGGTGACATTGTCACAGGATAATCAATGTTATTCAGTTCACTTGTCAGTGGTTTTAATGTTGTGGCTGATTGGTGTGTATATTTACATGTATATATCACTATACATGTACATCTGCAAACATGCTACCAATTAATGAGAGTGTAGGTAGTCTTTGTTCTGATATTAATCAATAGTGTTACTGATACAGAGTAATGAGTGGTTATGTGTTTTTAATCACTCCGCTATGTGCATTACAGCTTTCAATGCCCTAAATATCTAAAAATATCACTATTAAATATGCCATGTCTGAAAAGAATGCTCGTTTGTGTGACACATACCCTAACAAATATGGTCTATTTTGAGCTTTATTTTTTCATTAGCAGCTGCTGCGTTTAATGCCTTGTGCTTCAAGTGCATAAGCTGGACAGTATGAAAATAAATCTCAACAGAACCATAGATGTTTATTCTCAGACAGGCAACACAAATGAATAAAAACAACCGCTAAGTCAATGTGTAACCTTCAGTACATTGAAAATTCTGTGGTGTCTGACGTCTCTGAAGGGTGGGTTAACGCTTTCTAAAAGCTGGGCTGACAGGTCTGCGGAATTGTAATGCAGGGCTCTTAGGAAGACTCTGCAGAGCAGTATGATAATGTAAAAATGCTTCCCCCACTTTGACAGTCCAAATGTTTCAATCATTTACGAAGAAACATTGTTGCATTGTGGCTCTTAAGTGAACAAGAGTCTCTTTTATTTCTGTAGAGAGGGTGAGAGGGGGGAAATAAAAAGAAAGGGATAGAAGTCAAATTTGGGATTGTGCTGTTTAGAGCAGGGAGGTCACAAGGCCTTAATGCATTTAGCATTGACTGCCCCCTCTTGTAGTGCGTCTATTAGTCAGTAATTTGATTTGTACCTATTCATTTGCAGTCCCTGCAGCAGCTCTGAGCTGGCCCCATGTATAATTGGTGCTGTCTCTATTTTTACTTCATTAGATTAGCCCTGACTCCTGGCCACTTGTTGTCTGCGCTTGTCTGCCCATTTATACAACCTAATGTAACACAAAATTCATTACTGATCACATTACTTTCAACTCTGAAGCCAGTCTTGTGATAAACATTTTCTTAACCGTTTGAAGACCAGCATTTGCTGGACCAGACATAAGACAAAGACACATCTAGCAGAGTGAGACAATCAATATTTTAATAAGGCTAAGTAGATACAAATGCATTGACACAATACAAATTAGGCCACTGAGATTTCTGTGCAGCTGGAGTCCATATAACTATAATGAGTAATTAGGGCCAGGATACATTGCATGGATGAACTTATTAGGGCTCGTTCACACATATGCACAGGGAAAATGGATAAAGGTGCATGAAAACAAACACTAGTGATATGTTTTTAACACGTGTTTTTTTTGTGTTCCACTTTTACCAATACAATGCCAATGTGCGGCTTTCATATTTTAGAATACAATTGGAAGAACAGCACCATTGCCTTTTATTTGTTGTATTTTAATGTGTTTTTCATGCACTTATCATGAATACTTATATAAGTATAAATAAATACTTGACAACTTTTGAAATCTTTCAGAATCCATGAGGGGAGGATGGGTTACAAGTCCACGAGGGGGCGTGGTGACGCGTCACTATGGCCCCACCCCTGCTATGAAATGCCGAAATTCACAACACTGCATGTCGGGGGGGGGGGGCAGGGCTTTATTATGTAAATTGCGTAATTAGGCCCCGCCTCCACTAAGACCCAGGAGGGTGTCTATTTTTTCTGGAGATTAGGCAAGTATGGTTTTTAATTGTGTAAAAAATAACAAAAAAATAGTGGACACATGTGAGCACACCCTTTCACTAGAGAAGTTCATGGACATTAGACTTTTAACCATGGTCAAAGTGTATTAATAAAAAAAAGCTTTCAAATTGGTAATAGTTTCAGCTTAAAGCTACTGTTTTTCCCAATGATCCTCCTCTCTTAGAGACTCTGACAGAAACCGGGATGGGAGAGGGGTAAGACCACACTAAACAGTTTTAACCTGTATATAATCTATTATCCAGAATGACTGGCACTTGGTATTTTCTGGGTACCATTTTTGATCAATAACTTAGAGCACTATACCTAAACATAGTAAAGAAATTTAAAAATGTTCCCAATCACTCTCAACACTGCCACTGGTATTGCCCTACTCATTTATTTATTTAGTAGTGCTAATTTGTGACTGTAGTAAAAGGCATTTGATGATCATGTCTGCATGAATGATATTCTCAACAAACAGCAGCAATTATGTACCTTTTTCTTTCTAGTTTCCATAATTGTCTGGATAACCTATTTCTAGATAAGAGATCACATACATGTATATGGAAATGGCTGTTGAAGTATATCAGGAGCTGAGAGATGTTAGGCGTACTTAAGAAGAAGATATTTAAATATTGTTTGTATTTTTTGAATATTTTTCCTTAATAAAAAGTTATTGCAACAAAAAAGCAAAAACACAAACAGACCTTTCTGAATAAAAAGCATGAAAGGTATAGTTGACAGTCTGTGACCAAAAAGACATGGCTGCCATATGCTGGATAGTGTTCCCACCCACAGCAGCTAGTTCATCCCTTATTCTATGCTGAAGCTGGCACCAAGCAGGTGATTAGAGGAAGCAGAGATAGGATCTCAAGAAATGGGAAACTAAAACCATGCAAAGATATGCCAGCAAACTTCTTTACTAAGCCGATGCATTATTGATCAGCTGTAGAGCATTGTATTATATTACAATTTTGGAGTGCTTAATTTTACTGATGAGGGTGTATACATTTTCAAACATCACTAGTTTCTTTGTCACATAAAACGGAAACAGCTGGCTGTAAGAAGAAACTTTAGAAAAGCATAATAACATTTTGTGGTAAAAATATCTAACTATCTGCAGCACCTCTCAATTGGTTTAAATGTATATTTTGTTAGTGGAGTTATACGTGGTATATGAAGTATTCCATCTTCATGCAATGACTAGGTTTATTAGATCGGGTGCTCATACGCTGGTTCTTCACACAAAAATAAATCGCCTCCTTTTTTGTTAAGTACGTTTTAAGCATATTTACTGCCATGTACTTACCTACAGTAGATGGCACATTTCAGGGCTTACCGCCATTGTTACAGGGTTATAAGTTGTAGTGCTTGCAGCATTTTGTAATGCAACACCCTTACCCCAACTCTGAGGGTCAGGTTTCAGGTGAGTGTGGCGATGCAATCACATCATAATGCCACGCAAACCCCGATGCTGCGATTTGACAACATTGCACAATGGGGTAGGGCCATGGTAACATGATTTGGTGACATTGCACAATGGTGGTAGGGCCATGGTAACATGATTTGGTGAGATTTCACAATGGGGTAGGGCCATGGTAACATGATTTGGTGACATTGCACAATGGGGGTAGGGCCATGGTAACATGATTTGGTGACATTGCACAATGGTGGTAGGGCCATGGTAACATGATTTGGTGAGATTTCACAATGGGGCAGGGCCATGGTAACATGATTTGGTGACATTGCACAATGGGGACAGGGCCATGGTGACGCAATTTGTAGCAAATCGCTTCCTCTAGGCCCCAACCTGTTCAGTTCCCTATGAAGTGGGTGGGATCCGGGAGAAAGCACCGCCTGACCGGGAGAAGTAATTTAGGAGTGTTCCGGGACATTCCGGGAGAGTAGGCTAGGGCCAGATTAAGGGCCACATGGGCCTGGGGCTGAAAATTATAAAGGGCCTATTGTGAGGAGTGCCATCCCACCGGAGGTGTGGCCAGTGATGTGTGAGTGTGGCCAATGGTGTGTGGGCGTGACCAACACCATGGAGGGCAATAGCTAGCGTCTCCCTCCAACCTCCACACATCTCCATTCCATATTCCCATATATAAAGAGTATAACACTAACTGGCTCACGCAGCATGTATGTAAAGTGAAGAGTGGAAATACGTCCCAGCTGTCCCTCATGCCGGGACAAGCTCCTAGCTGATCAGGATAGTCCCCTAAAATCAGGACTATGCTGATGGAATTGGGACAATTGAGAGGTAAATATATGTTATGCCATTGACCATTGAAGACAAAAATACAAACAATGGCTGATTATTTTTATTTATAAAGTGCTTTAACAGAAACATACATGAAAAATGCTTTTTCAGGAATTTAACATTGAACAGTATAGAGTGATGAAACTTAAGACAAAAACATAAATAAAACTTGAATCTATCTATAAAAATATATAATCAGCCTTTAATGTGACAGAAACTCAGTGTATAAAAGCATACAGACATGCGCAAAAATTGCAATTGTTGGTTAGACCAAACATCAGAATAAAGAAGAAATGTGGTTTAAGTGACTTTTACTGTGGAATAATTGCCGATGCCATATGGGTTGTTGCATTAGCAGTTTTGTGGGTGGAAACACCTTGTTAATGTCATAAGAGTATGCCCAGCCTGGTTCCAGTTGACAGGAAGGAGACAACCATCGGTGGTATGCAGAAGAGCATCTCTGAATGCACAACACATACAACCTTGAAATGGATGTGCACAGCACCCTTGTGACCACCCTACAAATTACAGAGGGTGACCTGGTGGCCGCCACACAATACATAGCATCGTTGGGACTGCCACACTATACATACCACCCTTGTGACCACCATACAACACATAGAACCCTTGTCACCGCCACACAATACAAAGGGCAACCTTGTGACCACCAAACAATACAGAGGGTAACCTTGTCACTGCCACACAATACAAAGAGCATCCTTGTCACCATCACACAAAACAGAGGGCAGCCATGAGACCGTCACCCAATATAGAGAGCAAAATATGATTTTTATTGATACAAACTCTGTAATTAAGGTGCGAGAATGTGATTATCAGCTGTTGGTTATTTTCATAAAACACGTGAAATTGCCAAATGGGAATTTATAAGATTTGTTATATATAACTATTCTTTCTTCAAGTGTTCCTATATCTGTGCAGACTTCAAAATACAAAAGTCAAACACAGTTACCTGGCCATGGCACCAGGGTATAATCTCCATTGAAAATGTTGGTAATTTTGTTGTAAGAAAAGGAGCTGATCCCTTTGCTAATACACAGGGACCATTCACACATGTATATTATATTGTCACACATCCCCTGTTGTCACATATCCCCTATTGGGCCTGTTATCACATATCCCTTGTTGGGCCTGTTGTCACATATCCCTTGTTAAAAATAAATAATTTCTACCTGTTGTGCTTAGCGCGCCAGTGACCTCAGTCTGGGACTGGGTTTAAGTTGGTACAGCACAAGTCACACAGCACGAGTCACAACAGCCTCTGTAGGCGTAGCACCCACCCCACTCAGCAGCAGACAGCCTCCTGATTGACTGCCTGTTGCTCGCCAATGATGGGACCGCCCGCCCCCCCTTTGGAAACCAGGGAAGTTGCCATTGGACGGTTCATATTACCACCACACACTGCTCATCGCCCCAAATTCAACTCCCCCTCGCCATGTCAGATGCCCTCACAGAAAAAACAACTTCCCTGCTGGTTGGCCTGGCCCTATTTCTGTGGAGAGCTCTGGGGCTGCTGCCCAATCAGGCCCATTGTTAATCCGGCTCTGGAGTAGGCAAGTGTGACAGCACATTATAGTGTAGCGCTTATCGCATATAGCAGATGTCTTCCTTCCTATTGATTTGGAGTTGCTGTATTTGCAGGTTCATTTTGTTTCTTTAAGGGATATTCACAACAATTAGCTCTCACTTAGTGATACTTCTTGATCTACTCACACAATTTTTCCTTCCTTGTATGTGGCCATAATGGTTACAAGCTAGTACAAGCAGGTTGCAAAGTATGCAATTAATATATGTAGCCAGTTTAATGTTTGTACCCCATTAACACATAAATACACATTTGTAGTAAAAATGTTTCCTTTACATTTTAGGTATATGTTGACTATAAGGATCAGTAAGATTAGCTCTTTTTAATAGTAAGCATTTTGAGGCAAGGACTGCTTAGTTTATCCCTCTATAAACATTCCCATTTGTTGTCTACAGATTATTAAGTGGGGCTGACATACTAGCAAACATGCTTTTATATTGCAGAAATGTTAAGAGTGTCTACCTTTGTCAACTAGTTAAGACATTTAATTAAAATGGAGCAGTAATAAGTTGTGAAACAAAGCAGCATTTCCCCATCTCAACATAACTTTCTAATACCCCTTAACAAGATAGTTTGCTTGTATTATGGTATGTATTTACTGACTTAAAGAGAGCTCTCTGCAAACTTGTTTTTATTTTGTTGTTCTATCTTTTCGTTGTCATACCATTTGTATTTATTTATGCTGTTTTGGTTTTCATGTGGTAAACTAACTCCCAAATGTGTTAAATTGCATCAATACGGCTTTGTTCTATAATTCTGCACTCATCAGCTCCCATTGGATGGGATTTCTTTACAATCATGCCTTATTTACCTCTCTGATTGATGAATAAAATACATAACATTTATGTTATGTGACAGGAATAATACCCCTAGGGCCAATATACGGCCATCATCCCTTGACTGTGGCACAGACATAACAGGGGTCAGTCTGACTGTTTTAGAGCCGACTATGTCTTTCACACATTCACATACTTGGTATTTTATATAAACTATATTTTATAAGCATAGTGCTGACAGATAAAATAGTATAACAAGAAGTGAAAACAAGTTCATATTTCAATATTATGGTGGCAATATATTAAATATCAGTTCAGCAGTTTAAAATCAATCAAAATTGCCATAATTCATGTATCATACTCATTTACCTTACTCTGTACTTTAATAAAAAAAAATATCTTATTCCTAACCAATAATCTTACAGCTTTTCTTATGTATTTCAACAGCGTGTATGCTAAATTCCACTAAAATGATGGGCCTTTGAAATGAATAGAAAAACTCAATACATAAACCAATGAATAAAAACAAGCAGTGTAGACCCCACCGACATAGTGGAGAGCAGCTTGAGGCTGGTCAGTGTAGGTATTATGCCTATAGTGAAAGGGCGCAAAAAAAGCATGACCCTCCTTCAAGAGGCTACCGACCTTGTGTTGAAAGCACTGGGACTCTTTCTGACCGCTGAGGGTTGGGGTGCCAGGCTAACAACAAACTTTGCCACCTCTTCTCTCTGTCATTGTTCAATGGAAAAAAACAACACAACCATAATAAATGACACAACCTCCAAGTCCCACAATTAACTAGTAGTGTCATTAGCCACAAGAAATTTTCATACAGATCAGCCAATCATATCATGGCCAGCCCCATTATAGTGATTACCAGCGCAGCTTTTCTAAACTGGGGCTAATTTCAACTCTATCATAGGATCCCCTGCTTGTTGTACAGCCGTCCTAGTGTGAACCACTCCCAGGCTGTCTAGCATTGTGGCTGGTTAAGGATTTTAGGGGCAGGGTTATGTTGCAAGTTTTTATTTATGTACAGAGCTTTCCTGTTTATTTCAATGGCCAATTCAGTTTGGTTTCTGCATGTAGCACTTACATGGGAAGGCACATTGAAATGAATGGGAAAGCTCTCTACATGCATTATAGGTTTATTTCTCTTTCTCTTATCTCAATGGTTTTGCAGGCCATCTCGAGTGTCTGAAACCAGTGAGTTTATTTTTGGAGATTTGCACGGTGAGTTACTAAATTGATCTTTACTAGATTACCCCTATTCTATATTTTATGTTGTAGATATCAGTGATTTTGGTGATTGTACGATGTTAGACTTTTCGCTTCTTGTGGACAGGTTGAAAAACGAGTGATTTATATGGCGATTCCTTTGCTTTTTTGATTAATTGCAAATCACCATGTTATTGCTAAAAAAAATATAGCGATTTACATTTTTAAAAATCAACCTTTACTAGATTCCCACCTTTACATTTTTAGTTTAACTATTTACTAAGAATAAGTGGTAGTCATGCTCGACAGCTCAATAATTGTAGAGACAGGAAAGAAGTAATTTAGTTCCCTTGTCCCTTGTTCTGGCCATGCCACCAGACACAGTGAGCACATGCACTTACCTCACAAAGAGAGGATATTTGAAGCTTCTGGCTCTGGGCTGTAGAATGTGGAATATTGACTCCCCAATAAGACTGCACCTATCGGTGTAGCACACCATGGCAAGGAATATTGAGCTGTTTACATTAGGTTTGCAGGTATATTTGTGTAGTTGAATTGACATTACCTACGAAGGAATTAACAGACAAAGGTCTAAAAGATAAAAAGTGCACATTAAGGGGATCATTACAAACAAATTACGACCAATGACATTTAAGAATTTCTCAAATTCTTTCTTGAGATGTAATGTGTATAGCATTTATTTAAAAAGAGATACTCGTCTAGGGACTTTGCAGCTACTAATTTTGGTAACCTGCCTTAGAGACACTTTGGATACTAGGCTACATTGAAACCCCATGATAATTACAAAACACCTTTCGTCGTGTCTACACTTTCATGTTCTACTGTCAAGTTGCTATTCGCACTCTTCAGCATAGGAACCTCAGCATCTCCTATGCGGATCACTAAAGGCATCAGCTGCAAAGTTGGAGAAGTCACCCATGAGATTAGTAAGTTTCCATTTTTTTTCAAACCTCACGCTACCAATACACCATGTTAGAAAACACAAGTGAGAAAACCACTTTAGACCAGAAGATGTCCTGTCCAAGGAGCTTGCAATCTGATTGCTTTTTATTTTTTGTAACTAATACATTCTTTGTTCCGCTATTATCTTTGTGAAATTTACCCATTGAAGACGTGCTATTTTCACAAAGTATCCGAATTACTCAGCAATGTAGGTTCTTAATTATAGAAAGAGCGGCTAATCTGTTGTCAATCTAGTCATCAGAGCCTGTATCTGATATACTGTACATGTCAGACAACAGAAAACAGGATTGATTAATTGAATTGGCAAAGAGGTGGCCTTAAGAACAGGAACAGACAAGGTGGCAGATAGAAATCAAGTGTTTTACAAGTAGAAGCAAAAGTGATGTTTGAGATTTACGCTCATGTCTACTATCACTGTTGTACTGTTCTTCATGCAACTTTTCATGGAGATTTTGTAAGGTGTCAAATTGATCATTATCAGGTATACAGTAATTTTGGAATCACACACCACAATATCACATTTGCATTATATCTCGTACAATATGTACAATATGTGGCTAGCCTTAGTCAGGACGCCTTGAAAAAAATCTCAAGACATGGATAAAAGTAAATATTGTAGTGCAGATGACAAAACATTAATAACAATTAAGATATAGAGGACTGTCAGACCATTATTAAGATGCATTAGAGTAGGGTCAATGCACTTTTTGTATTCAATCCTCCTCTCTAGCTCTTCCATTAATATCCTCACTTTTGATGAGGGTTGGGCAAGAGCAACTTGTAGCCAAGCAGTAACAGACTATTTTAAGAGACGAGTGTGCTGACCTGATTAGATATAGTGACCTGTCCACTTGTTTGATTATGTTAATGAGCACAGAACTGCATGTATCAGGGGAAGTGTTATGATTTGAGAAGATGTGGACCAGCGGGAAGCCACGGAATGAGAATTACATAGTGAGAGGAGCATCGCTCCCCAATAGTACAGACTACTGATTTGAGGTGCTGGTATGTTCATACATAAAACTTGTTCATTTTCGGTGCTCAGATGACCACAGGTTAGAAGATCACAGAGGCTTACCTGTAACAAGAAGTGAAGACATGGCAATCGCTATAAAAGAGAAGAACCCTCCGGAATCTGCTGCTTGCCATGTAACATAAACTGCGACGTACAAAAAATGAATTATCAATAGCGCAATAACTTGAAGATTTATTTTTTTATAAAAGTTGTCACTGGTCAGCGCCACTAGCCTGCTTCTTAGTAGGACATTAGTATTTCATTTTATCCCCTAAATCTTTGTAATGTTTATTATTGTGCATTTAAAATACAGACCTGATTACATTGTGATCCTTGCAAGGGTTCCACACTGAAAATAAAGGGTTACGTCGTGTGGTGCCATAGAAGGAATAGATTTGTGCACTATAGCAATTCTGGCATAATATCAATACTTAAAGGTTGCACCATGTTAAAAAAAGGAAATACTTTTACAGTAACGGTGTGGTAAAAATGCTGATATGTAACTAATGGTGTATACAGTATCTTTGTATGTGCATAATGTATCTGTGTTGTATACACAATGTGTATGTATACATCACAGTGTCCAGCATATAGTATACAGGAAGTACACAGAAAAGTGGAAACACCAATATAAAGTCGCATAATAGATAATAATGGGCCACAAATTGTGGACAGTATACCTGTATGTGCCGTGGTCTTAAGTCTACTAGTGTCGGGAATTGTGCAGAAGGGAAGGAGCACCATTTTTCCATTCACTCAACTGACACCTGGTTGAGGGTGGTGAAAAATACCATTTTAGGCTTTGTCTTGGAATATCCTATAAATGCAGATCTGGTGACTGAAACGGCCATGGCATATGGATAACATCAGTGTCATACTCATTAAACCATTGGTCAGACACGTATGCTCTGTGAATGAGGCATTGTTATCCTGAAAGACGCCCCCTCCCCTCTCAGGAAAGACATGCATCAAACATAGAGTGAAGAAGGGCCATTAAGGGGCATCGTCCTTGTCTTCTAAGGGAATCACTGCACCCAAACCAATCCAGGAAAATGATCCCCATTATGGACCACTAGAACCCTTCACTCAATAATTTACAGTTGTTTAATTTGTCAAAAACATTATGAAGTATGATTCATATAGCCCTCCTTCACTGCTCGAAAATCCATTGCCTGTGCTCTTTACACCACTGATGAGACTGGTGGCATAAGCCACGGGTTGAAATTTGCAGTCAATTGATATGCAGCATCTTACCTGTTTTGCCTTGCACTTCAAATGTATGCACATCTATCATAATCTTGGAGTATGAGCTTCTGCCCAATGTGGATCTTGGTGAATTATGTTATTCCCTCAGACTTCCATGATGACATCACCTTGGACATAATCGTTCATGAATCATTAAGCCATCATGGTCACCAAAGCTGCTGCAAAAGCGCCCCAACAACCACTGCAATGCAGCATTTTTATACATGACCCTGACTATGCTGGGATGGTGCTTGCGTATATAATGCAGGAGCCACACATATGTGGACAACCTTGTTTTCAATATGTAGTGATGTGTCCCTCATATATCCAAGTGTTTTCATTTATTTTGTCCATTACATGTACATCCCCTGCCCAGCCATATACCCCCATAATGTCCTCCAAAGATTATAATATACCATATAGTCTCATAATACTACTAAATAGTTTATTAAACCATTATAATTTCATGCCCAGAGTACTTACCTTCAGCGCCCAAGGTTATAGCTAATCTACATAGTGAATTCCAAATGGACAAAGTTCACTGGGGACCTGTTCTCGATCCGTCACTTACATTGTTTGGCTGTGGTTAGTTGTAAAACATGAAATTATAAAAAGTTTGCTTTATATAGTGTATTCATTTCCACACAGTGATCCGTTGTACCTAGACTTACTGGTAAACTCCTTTATATGCCACTCTGTGTTCATAATAGTCATACAGTGTCCCAAACAAGCGTCATGTACTTGACCTATAAAACAAGACTATGGTGCATTGTATCAATGTCTCTGACAACATGTATATTATATTCATGGGCCACAGCTATTACCCATTTGGAGCAGCTTGTTTCTTATAGAGTGATCACAGGTGATTGGTAATCACTGGGTATTATGACCATTGCACTTTGCGTGGTTTAACCCTGTTGTGTGAAATTCAATTGACTAATCCTGTCAACTAACTATAATGGAGTAAGCAATTACTCGCTTATTCAAGCAAATTTTTTAGGTAACTCTACTGAGAAAACGCTACTTGCAACCCGTGCAATGAGGTTTCACAGAGATTGATCTCAGGCGATAAATTAAGCAAAAACAACATAAAGTAGTGCAGTGTTTTCTAAACCATTAAACTCATGATATTTAATCGAAGAGACTAAGGGCCTGAGTCGTTATGGCTACGAATACTGAGCGCATTCTGAGTTTGCTTTTAACCACACGTAAACTGGCTCTGTATACTCCTGAAGTCAACAGGGAACGGTTCTAAAGATACGTGTGGTGATGTCTACGGGTGTAGGTGTACTGTACTAGACCGGACTCTGCAGGATACGTACAACACCTACTGTATGTGGAATATAAATTCTTAAAAGAACGCACCGAAAAAAAAAATATATATATATATATATATATATATATTCAATTAATGTCACCTGTCATTTATGACTATTCATGGAAATTTTAAAATAAATATTTTTTTGTCCTTGAAAAACATTTATTTGGGTGTTCTTAATGTCTACTCTATATAACAGCCATTTTTACCGTTGCTCCTGATTCCACACACATGTTTTCACATACATACTCAGCTGTCAGCACTGGGATTCAGAACTTAAACTAGCCCTCCAGCTGGAGCAAGAGATACGGCAGAAAACCAGCGTACTTCTGTCAGGGCCGGATTAACCATAGGGCTAACTGGGCTACAGCCCAGGGGCCTATGGCATCCAGGGGGCCCTTGAAAGTGCTCAGCAGCAGTATTGATCGGTCGGGGGCGCCCCCAGCCCGATCAGTGCTGCTGAGCACTTTCCCTGCAGTACTTCCCTGGCGCGCTGTAGTCTCCTTACTGAAGAGATCTCGTGAGTCTCACTCTCACGAGATCTCCTCAGTAAAGAGTGTACAGCGCGCCGGGGAAGGAGGTAAGTGCCAGGGGGGAGGCGGCTCGGATCACCGGGGGGGGGGAGGGGTGGCTCGGATCACGGGGGAAGGCCCTCACGGGGGAAGGCCCCTTAGCCCAGGGGCCTCCATTCCCTTAATCCGGCCCTGACTTCTGTGTGCGCCTGAGTTTCACTTGGACACGGCTGCCAGGAACACCCCTACTGTATATTGCCTAAGTGAATTTGCCCGCTGACCACCCCGTTCACTCCCCTGAACTGTAGTAAGTGTCGTTTGCCCTCGAAGATGAATGGGACAGAGCTGCATTCTTTGTGTATTATCCGATTATGAGCATGCAGAGAGTGATTTTGCGGACGACACACATAAAATCATGGCCCTAAAAGTCACACTTTAAAAATAGAATTATTTTGCGCAATATAATAAGTATTGTTTGACTGCTGCAAAACTGCTTACTTCCCAATCAATAAATGGCTTCAGTGTTTATAAAACGTCTAGTACATTACTGTCTTGATTAAATAACACACATGTATTTTTCTATAAAAAAATATTTGTTTATTACATGGGTGTGGGTTTAAAGGCAAAAAATGTCTTGTGAATACTTCTGCTTAGCTATTAAGAGACAAATTACATTTTGCTCTTAAAATAAAAAACAGATGACTCTTAGAGAACCCATGCAGGCATTCTGTAAGTGAGAATTTATCTTATGATCTGAGTAAACAATGTCTCATCATTTAACAGTTATTATAAATAATGGCTTTTTAAGCGCTTTGTTGGGAGCTTATAGGCTCCACATAGATGTGTCACATGGGCTGCTTGTAGGGGGAAAGAGAACGAGAGAATTCAGTGACATCTTGCAGGCATCCGGTCATAGACATTGTACATCCTGAGCTGCCTCTGCTGTCACTCTGCTTCTCTGCCCGCCTCCTGCACTGAAGCTGAATCAGATTGCATGTAGGGGAAAACAAAAGGCAGAAATAGAACAATTGTATCTCTATTTCTGGTCATCTAAACTAGTGATGAATATGAGATAAATGCATTTGTTTGTCTATAATGGTGTGCTGGGTTATGATTTCTGGGAATCTAATTTGAATAATAAACGAAACTAATAGAAACAACTTATAATTAATGTATGACTTTAGAAAATCACTTGAGCTGTTACATAATTGTTCATGAAAAGATTATGTTGCAGGGGTGGCTTGACTGTATCAGTGTTATTACACCTTGACAGCTCTCCTCATGTGTGGTCTGTGAGTTCCTCTTCTTTGTGCTACTACTATCCATATAATGTACATATATATGTACCTAGGCCTCAAAGCATATATGAGAAATTGGCGTAACAGCGAGTTCAAGCTTTCAAATACAATTAGAAAAAGAACCTGTCCAATAATTCTGATTAGGTGGATGAAGAAATATACACTATGTATAGTTCCCAACTGTCCTGATTAGCAGACTTTGAAGTGGATGGGCTTACAGGGAGGCTGGTGGGGCGTCACCAGAAAATGGGCGTGACTAGTATGAAAATGAGCCAATTGCACTGTTGTTTGTATGAATTAGGGGTGTAATTAGTGTAGGGGTAGGGCTTATGACCCATTTTTGCATGGCTAAATGCTGAAAATGGTATAATATCTGGTAACTGGCACATGCAGAACTATAAGCAGCTTGGTTATCACAGAGATGGGCATCACTCTGGTCACAGACGCTATGGGCCTATGTCATTGAGGAAGGTAAATGCAGATATGTTTTGCGTAAAATAGCACTGCACATGCCCAGAAACAGACTGTATGCCTATGATTTCATAGTCAAGTACAGCCAAGCTCAAGCGCACTCAGCAGAGTATTCAGCAGTTTTGTATCTGTCTCCATACGACATGTACTGTGTAGGCACAGCGGACCTAGATCCGTATTCAAAAAAATAAATTTTTTCAGATCCGCTTGTAGTTGAATACAGACGTGCGTATGTCCGATTTACGTGGATTTAAAAAAACAACCATTGCGTTCAGTTTGTGCGCCTTAATAAATCGGACCCTATGAGCATCTCTATTAAGGGGCCCTGTCTCCTGAAAAGTAGCACTGTATGTACTTTTCTGCAGTCTTAGAATAAACATATTCCCGAGCGGGTTTTCTTTACTATATTTATGTGTGGTGCCTTTATATTTATTCAGTATAAATCAATCTAAGTAGCCAAACAAATGCTAAACTAAGCTGGTGGTGATTTAAAAAGCTAAGGCTTTAAAATTTAAAGTCTGTTGTCCTTTTCCTAGTTTTTTATTGGTTCTTGCAATTTGTCAGTCACCTTCTCCTCCCAACTCTGGGAGATGATCCCCAAAATTCCTGCTGTATTGTTTACTTTCTGTATGAACTGGGAGCTATTAAAGTCATTTTGTCGCTTACAAATAATCATTTTCCAATGCGATTGTTGTGGTTCCAACACACAAAGATATTTAATTGCAGAATATAGCAGGATTTACAGCAACCCATCATAATGCATAAAATATGTTACAATCAAGCAATAAAAGATATTATAATCAAACAAGAAAGTATAAACATAAACAGAATACATTACATGTTAAGTAGTGCTTCATACGGGCCCATGATAAGATAGGGTCATGTTGTCTGTAGTCAGGCTAAGAGATCTAGCTGGGGGAGCAGCTTGCTTATATACAGTTTCAGTATAGAAAAAAACAGTGATGATGTCACTATGTATACAAATAACACTTAGTGAGGTCTTCATTGGTACAGGGTTAATGATAATCCAGTTGCCTGCTGGTCATAGGTCAGTTCATTTGATCGTTTCAAAGGGTGTTCCCTCTGAATAAGCAGTTCAAACTGACCCACAAACAAAGTACTTTTGAGTATTAATTTCATATTGCTTATATCTTGTGACCGCTAGATGTGATCGCTACTCTGTCCAAACCGCGTTAATGCTGGTGAAATAAGCTAAAATATGAGACCAAATTATTTACCTTTTACAAGACCTGAACCATAAATACCTTTACTATAGTATTATCTATGCATAAATAAACTGTAATACGTTTTACTAATAAATACATGTGGATTGGAACCTTAATAAATGTGTATTATTTACAAGTGTAAGTGCGAATGTAAATGTTTGTGTTATTAATTTGTGTGATTGCGTCATAACACGTAGCGTACTAATCAGAATCACACGATAAAACACTATTAATTAATTTGGTTTACATCATCCAATTATTCAACTTTCACAGAGCAATATATGATTATTGAAAGACTTGGGTTCACAGCAGTGATATTTGTCAATTGCAAAATCACTATTATATAATTCTCCCATAAGTCCACTTTATACAGCTTTCGCAGTTTAATTTCATAAATAGGAGCTACTAGGTCAGCCACGGAAAATCATACTTGCCAACTTTTTCTAGCTCCCCTCCCCAGCATAGATGCATACCTGCCAACTGTCCTAAGGTATGCAGGACAATCCAGATTTGAGGAATCTGTTCTGCCCATGGACACCTTTGTCCCACGATAGCAAAGCAGTGAACAGGTGCCAGTGTGGCCGGGGGAGAGGAGATTCAGAATGCTGGCAAGTATGGTTGGTAGGTATTTGGATGCACTGCAACCAGTTTATATACATGCTGCATACATATAGCATAGTTGCCTACTCTCCCGGAATGTCCGGGAGACTCCCAAATTTTTGCGAGTTCTCCCGGAATCCCGAGAGAGCAGGAAAAAATCCCAGATCCAGCTGTCTCCATTGTTGAAGATGAGTGGGGGCGGGGCTAAACGTGGCATTGTGTCGTCGCCCCCTGCTGTGATTGGCCAAAATGACATAGGCTCCGCCCCTGTCAAGCTTAACGGTGCACAACGCGTGACCACGCCACTTCGACGGACCCCCTCCCGGACAGCTGCCTTCAAAAGTGGGTAAGTATGACCTATAATTATGCAAATGCATGCAGACTAAAAGCAATGTAACCATACAGCCTGTGTATTTCCTACGCGTCAAGAATCAGGATTTACTGGGGGTAAACCGGAATAAGATAAGTATATGAAATAATTGCAAAAAACTGCACAGTATGTGTATTCCATATTTTGTATGTCAGATTTGAAAAAAACAATACAAATGAATAAGTAATGTATTACTTAGGTCAGTAAGAGGCGTTTATTACAATTTTAGAAATTGATATTATCATACTTGCTTACTTTTCATACCACTCCTCCAGGAGATGTGGAGGCAGAATTATCTTGCTAGCAGCAGGGGCCATCTTCTATGAAAGTCCCATACCATAATAGTTTTCACCTCCTCCAGATAAACTGAAGCTCCCTCTAGTGATCAGGCCATGGCTACGGTCATAGTGACCAAAAGGAAGCTTGTGATATATTAACAGTGTAGGCTGCTTCCTGTTTCCTGTTAGTTACTATAACACCACCAGATAGTGAATGCAGCAAAGGATACCAATGGGCGCTGACTAAAGACAGTAATATCTGACTGTAATATCAAGAATATATACATTCTCAGTGTGAAAGAGCATAGAGTATTCTTTAACCAATTTATAAACATATGTTGAGTACAATATAGAAATGAGTATAAATTATTGCCAATAAAATATATGAACCAGCAATGTTAATCAAAACATATTACCATCGCAATCCAGTATTCAAACTTAATTTAACTAACAATGGCAGACTTATAGTAATTATAAATCAATAAATTAAATTATAGTTCAAACTAATCCCTCATACTGGTCACCTTGTGTATTCTAAATGGTTTACTAGTCATTGAGGCTATAAGCCTACACTTTCAATCATGGGTTTCATACAAGATCAATATATAATACATATATTAAAATATATCCAAAATTGAAGTCATAATAATATTATTATTAATTGCTTGGAGGAGGTGATTGCTGCTTGCAGTAGGGATTGTTGTGTGTCAATCCCCAACAATTATAAAAAAAAGAAAGAACAGCCATGGATTGATCAGTAGAGGGAGCTTCAGTAGGCAGGAGGAAGTGGGCAACTCTCTGTTCCATGTACATGACGGTCCTTAAAAGTTTGCTATGGGTCACTCAAATGTCCATTTATACCCCTGTATAGAAGGCAAGTATGAAAATAAAAGGTAAGTGTGACTTGATGACAACCTTTGCATCATTAAGTCATGAGTAAAAGTATGGGTCTAATTTTGATTGTTCACTGATGTGGGCAGGGTTTGAAGATGCAGTTTGATCATCACACATGAACCCGCTTGTTTTGCAGACACTTATGTGCTATTGTAGGATTGTTGTCTTCTCTCTAGAGACCCCTGATGACTTGCTCTAAATTAGGAGTCTCCCAAACAATCTGGGAGAGTAGGCAACTATGGAATATATAAAATACACATGGCTACATTGAAGTTTACTTCACCTGCATGCTGTTTTGCTGTATGCCTGTTTAGTAAAAGCTGCAGCCATGCAGATTGCATAGTTACCAAAATGACACTTTGCTGCTGTAAGGGGCATCTAAACACATCATGCTTAGCACTGCATGCATGGACTTTGGTGTACTACGATCCCCATCATTATATGAAATATTATTATGTAGAGGCCACAATAGATGATAAGATAAGAATAGATGATAAGAATCGCATTATCGCGACTGTTAGTGTATTGTTGATCAATATTGAAAAATATTAGTTCAAAAATTATTTTGTAGCAAAATTTGCAGCACACAAACTGACTTTGTGGTACAAACTTTATAACAACAACATTTGGATTTTGTGCATCTGGAGTAAATTTGCTGTTGCAAAACTTATTTTTACCAGGGAGATTTATTTTGTAGCAGAATAACTAATTGCATGCAGGTTTATGTCTAATTATGTACACAAAATGACTGATTGAGAAATGGAACCACATATTTACTGTACATGTATATTTAACACACCGTATTAATTTATGCTATCAATTCATTTACCATACTTTGTGACCAAAACAAGTTCTACTAAGTATATGATGCCTCTAAAAGGGGTATCATTCATATAAGGTAGTATGCAATGTCCAAGGCAATCTTTTTTATTTTATTATTATTATTATTATTATTATTATGGCCTAAATAGTGATCCAAAAAAGCCCCTTAAATCATGGCTCACATGTAAAGCTGAGTAGTACTATTCCCCCTCCCTAAGGACTCATCCAAATGGATAGATAAAACCTCGTACTTTGTTCTCGCTATTACATAGAGTTTGAAGCGTGTTTTCGAAGCCTCCCTGTAGCATAGTGTAGTATGTACTAAATGAGCCTTCACATTATTTTTTACAATGCATTAATGCTTCTGAATGTTGTAGGCAATGCCAAAATTGAGCAAAGAAATGTGTGTAGTTGTCGCAAACACGCTCCCAGCTGCCGTAACTTTGGGGTTTGCTGTATGAGGTCACACATGATTCCAGCCCGCAGTCTCTCTCTACCTATCACACCGGTTATAGGCCTACTGAATTGCCCCCACACCGTGCTCTCACACCCCCACACACTTCAGGTTTGCCACCACCTATTGAATACGGGCAATAGGACCCCAATATACTGTCCCACACTGGCACACAAGGCATTTAGCTACCGACAGGCTAACAAGGCCCACACCAGCAAACAAAGGGTTAACTCTTCACACCTCCTGACTGTTACACAAATGTAAATGCAAGCACACACTAAGCTTGTTAATAAAATGTATCAAGAAATCACACACTGACATTCAAAGGGTTAACATGATTGAGGTATATTCTTCTTAACAGGCTAATGGATTTGTTAGAGTATCAAGGACGCCACATATTAAATCATAGATTCCATATACAGAAGTACAGGGCATTCAGATATAAAAAAAAAACAATTAATAAAAGTAATAAATTGACATAACATACACCAGCAAAACAGTTTAAAATAAAAAGGATTAGATTCAGAGTATAACTTACATCGAAGTGGTATATTCTGAGCCAAGGAAAATTTGGTAAGGAAAATTTGCTTGAAGATGGACAGCTTATCAATGAATGATTGATTTCCCAAAAGACTGACAGTTTGCTGTACCTGGTCTCAGATTATTAAAGAAACTTCCACACCTCTTCCTACCCCCAGGGGTTGTGGCCTGTGACACTTTTTTCAATCACCATTTGCATGTTTCCTGATTTACTAACCAATTCTACTATGTGACCTAACTTTTCTGTGGAGCGTCACACAGATCCAATTTTATTATTAATAAATCCCTTATGAACTTGTCCATTTTTTGATATCAAATACGCCTAAATACAGTGTAATCCTAGAGCTTATACTCATTTCCTTAACTTCTCTGTGGGGCAGAATTCTGAATTTGACATATGAGCTGCCCTTCATCATGCTATGGAGGAATATGTGGTTGATCACTACTTTTATTGATTTTAAGTGGCAAATTTTAAAACTGAATTATATTTGTCTATATAAAGTATAGCCAAGTTAGCAGATGGGCTCTGTGATCCAGACACCATGCTGAGTGATTCCTTAAAGTCTATTCAGGTGCCAAACTCTTTCTGTCTTCCCATTTTACACTTTAATAGCTCAATTTATCAATGGATTCATCTTATATAACATATTTACACTGCAGTTATGATTTATTCCTTATTCCCCACAATTATGGGATGGGTTAACCCTTATAAATAACTGTAAGTCCTCTCTGTTCACGACAGTAGTCTTTAAGAACATGCACTCAACAAGTAGCTTTAATGTTGTCTACCTTTTATCAAGTGTACTTACAACCTTCCAGAAAAGCTCAGAGTGGCTTCTTTCCAGTTACATTTTGTAGTAAAAACATAACAAGCTTACTTGGTTTTGAAGGTAAACATTTAAAACGAAATAAAATAAAAAGTACATTTAGGAGTCTATTTATAAAAAGGACTCTGTTTGCAGCGAAAAGGCTGATACTTGATTGTGGCCATAGAAAATACCTTAACGGTGCAATTTATCAAAAAAAAGATCACCTGAGACTTTTATTTGGTGTATCGGGCGAAAAAGTCCTATATCTGGAGAAAAACCTAATAGGGCTTTTCATCCTTTAATACATAAACAGCAGATATTCAATGCAGGTGGCGTTCTCATTAAATTCAGCTTTTAACATTTTAATTTCCAGATCAGTGAGAAAAATGTGACTATGGCCACACTACATGGCCAAACGTATGTGGATTCCTGAACATCATATCCATATGTACTTGTTGAACATCTCTTTCAAAAACCATGGACATTAATATGGAATTGGTCCCCACTTTACTGCTAAAACAGCCTCCACTCTGCTGGGAAGGGTTTCCACTATATTTTGGAACATGGCTGTTGGGATTCACATCCATTCAGCCACAAGAGCTTTAGTGAGGTCGGGCACTGATATTGGCAAAAAGGCCTGTTCACATTTGACATTTCAATTCATCCCACAGATGTTCAATGGGGTTGAGGTCAGGGCTCTGTGCAAGCCAGTCAAGTTCTTCCACAACAAACTTGGGAAACCATTTTTTATGGACCTCCCTTTGTGTATGGGGGCATTGTCATGCTGAAACAGGAAATGGCGTTCCCCAAACTGCACAAAGTTAGAAGCACACATTTCTTTAGAACGTCATTTTATGCTGTAGCATTAAAATTTCACATCAATAGAACTAGAAGGCCCAGGCCAAACCATGAAACACAGCTCCAGACCATTATTCATCCTCCAACAAATTTTGTCTTAACCAGATTTGCATTTCTGCTAAAATGTTTGGCATTGTGTAAGTTGATCTTAGGGTTATTTGCGGCTGTTTGGCCATGAAGTTCCCGACAAACAGTTCTTGTGCTGATGTTACTTACAGATGCAGCTTGGAACTTGGTAGTGAGCACTGCAAATGAAGACATGATTTTTACACTATGTACTTCAGCACTCGGTGGTCCTGTTCTGTGAGTTTTTGTTGCCTACCATTTCGTGCCTGTGCTGTTGTTCCTCCTAGATGTTTCCATTTTACAATAACAGCACTTACAGTTGACCAGGGCATCTCTAGCAGGGCAGAAATTGGACAAATTGACTGGTTGGAAAAGTGACATTTTTATGACAGTGCCAGACTAAAAATCACAGAGCTTTTCAGTATGGCCCATTCTACTGCTAATGTTTCACTATGAATAGTGCATCGCTGTACATATGCACATATTAGCAATGGGTGTGGCTGAAATGAACAGATACACTAATTAGAAGAGGATCCACATACTTTTGACCATGTAGTGTATATCATATCATCCCCGTGTTTGCGTAGGTTTCCTCAGGGTGCTCTGGTTTCCTTCCACACTCCAAAAACATACTGGTAGGTTAATTGGCTGCTATCAAAATTGACCCTAGACTCTCTCTCTCTGTCTGTGTGTGTATGTTAGGGAATTTAGCTGTAAGCTCCAATGGGGCAGGGACTAATGTGAATGAGTTCTCTGTACAGTGCTGCGGAATCAGTGGAGCTATATAAATAAATGGTGATGATGGAGGCAAACAGCACAGAGGTACTGGATTCACAAGAAACAAGTGACTTTAATGGTCCCTCTGTCTGGCATAGACAGGGACAGTTCTAGGTTTTAAAGATTTCATCCATAGGATTTTTTTCTCCTAAGCATTGACCAACTGTTCAATACCACTCCTTTGTTCTGCATGTTAAATACAATCTATTCCTATTCTCTTCTCTAACAAGTAAATATTTATCGAAAATGAGTATTTAAAATGTAAAAAACATGCACTATAATCATGATGAGGAATGAAGTTCTCCAAGGTCTGGATGTACTGGCTCGGGTGGGGTGCTAAAGAGCTATGGTTAAAACACTGACAGCGCTTACCCCAACATCTTTAGTGGGACCTGTCATTTCCCAACACACTGCTAAGCCCGACTGTTTGAAAAACTCCCCAGCAACAATTCCGACCAATGAACATCCAGGCAACAGATAATTCTGTCACATTCAAGAGCGACACTGTGATTCCTGCTGTTAAGGGGGCAATGGAAGCAGGCTCCCACTGGCTGTATATTGATTTATTTATTTAGGAAATAATCTGATTCAGCAATAATATTAGACCGGTAAATAGTTTAATCAGTACTTTGCTATATTTCTTATAGGGCACATATGTCTATAGTATAAGTCTCTTGCAAAGGAGCAGACATGGAAAGTGACCGTAAATATTTTGCAGGCATCGCCTCTCTTATTGGTGTTTCAGTATCAGTGTTCTCCTTCCAAAGTAAGCTATTGTTTTAGTAGCAAGATGTGATTGATTTCCGCAATAAGTGCTTTATGTTGCAGAGGTGAATTTTCTTGCTCTGTATCATTGTCTGATACATACTTGTCTGCTTTTTATATACTTTTTATGAGTAGTAGTTTCATTGAAAATGAAATGCCCGAACTCTTCGCCAGATATTTTGCCCCCAATTCTCTGGGAAGCACATAAAGCTACCATACGCGGCACACTGATTGGTCTGTCGGCTTCTCGCCGCAAAGCTGAACTCACTCGCATCGCTGAACTTGAATCACTAATCGCAGCTCTTACGACACTACACGAGCGTTTCCCTAAACGCAAGACTCGACTCAAACTTATTAATCTCCGTGGACAGTTACACCAACTCCTTTCCAAAAAGGCAGCCAAAACTCTTGGTTGGCTTCACCAGAAGTTTTACGAGAAGGGAGATACAGCGGATAGACTCCTAGCCCAGAAACTACGGGATAAACGTGCTCGTAACCGCATCGCTTCTATCAAGAATCACTCAGGAGACCCTACTTATGATCCAAAACTCATAGCCGATATCTTTAGAGACTTCTATTCCTCCCTCTATAACCTCCCATCTCAAATTTCAGATCCGATCTCTTTGCAATCTAAAATCAGGGACTTCTTGTCCTCTATTGCCCTGCCCACACTTTCCTCTGCACAATCTGACTTTCTCAACAAGCCATTTACATCTGATGAAATCGCCAAGACAATTAAGGAACTCAAAAATACCTCTGCCCCTGGCCCTGATGGCTTTACGGCCATATATTACAAAACTTTTGCTAACTCCCTTATGCCCATGATCCTTGAACTTTTCAATTCTATACTCCTCGGCTCTAAATTCGATCAGGCAACAACTCGGGCAGACATCGTGGTTATACCCAAACCCGATCGCGACCCCCAACTCTGCGGAAACTATAGACCCATTTCCCTACTGAATGTTGACCTCAAACTGTTTGCTAAACTTCTCGCTAATCGTTTGAATTCTGTCATCACCTCTCTTGTTCACCCCGACCAGGTTGGATTCATTCCAGGCCATCAGGCATCGGACAACACCCGACGTGCAATTGACCTGACTTATGTCTCTAACTCCCGCAACATCCCCACTCTGCTCAAAGCCTTAGATGCGGAGAAGGCTTTTGACAGGGTGGGCTGGCCCTACATGCAACAGACTCTCGAAATCATGGGCCTGAGAGGCCCTTTCTTCCAGAGCATTGCTTCTCTCTACTTCAATCCGACTGCATCTGTTTTGGCTAACGGCTTTCAATCCTCTCCCTTTGAAATCCGAAATGGTACTCGACAGGGATGCCCATTATCCCTACTCATCTTCGCACTAATGATAGAAGCCGCAAAATCCGTATCAATCCTGATATTTCGGGTGTTCGGGTAGGCCCCTCTGAATACAAAATATCCTTATATGCAGATGATATCCTGTTGTCACTCACAAACCCCCTTATATCACTTCCTAACTTACTCAAAGACATCTCCCTCTTTGGCACTCTTTCCAATTATAAAATCAATGCCTCCAAATCAGAAATTCTCGACCTTAACATCCCCGCTACCCTTCTCGCAAACCTCAAAACCAGCTTCGTCTTTAGATGGCAGCCCCACAAACTAAAATATCTCGGGATCTATCTCACTCGCTCCCATGATCAACTGTAAGCGGCAAACTTCCCCTCCTTATTCTCAGCCATTAAGACTGACCTTTTAAAGTGGGACAAACTCATTATCTCCTGGACGGGCAGAATAAACTCCCTTAAAATGAACATCCTCCCTCGTCTTTTATACCTGTTTCAGACTTTACCCCTTAAAGTCCCCGCTAACTCCTTTAAACTCCTCCAACAAATGGCTACTAAATTTGTTTGGTCAGCTAGGAACCCCAGGATTCGTATGCAGACTCTTCATAAATCAATCCATGAGGGAGGCTTGGGAATTCCCCACTTTCTTAAATATTATCGGGGTACCCATCTCACCCAGTGTGTTCTCCTTCATTCTCCTCTGGGACAGAGAGTTTGGGTCGACATTGAAGCTGCTCTTTCAGATACGTCCTCGCCCTGCTTGCTTCTCTGGCTGAAACCTCAGCTTCGGCCTTCTCCCTCACGCCTCCCCCCTCCACTAGCATTCTCACTTGCTTCTTGGACTCATTCAGTCACCTCATATAACCTAGCTCCTAACTCATGGCTCATGACGCCTCTTTGGAATAATCCCGCTTTCCCTCCGAGTCTTCGTCCGATTCAATTTTCTTACTGGACGCGATGTGGCATCAACTTCCTCTCCGACATCATTCCGCTACAAATCTTTCCCACTTTTGCTGATATCCAAGTGCGCTTTCGTATCCCCTCGTCCTGCTTCTTTCAATACCTACAACTTCGACATTTATATAACTCCATCCGACGTACAGTCACTAATATACACTTAACTTCCCCTTTGGTCTCTTTATGTGATCTCCGCTCCTCTTCTCAGGGCCTGATTTCCACGTTCTATCATCTTATGGTAAAATACAACTGCCCCCTTAAGGATTCTCACGAGCTTAAATGGGAGGAGGACATGGGGGAGTCGCTCCCTCCCGCGGAATGGGTCAAGATTCGCCTGAACCTCTCAAAGACCTCGATGTGTGTTAAGATAAGCAAAAACAGTCGCAAGATCTTCTACCGCTGGTACTTGGTGCCTCGTCTTCACATGATTTATCCAGATTCCTCATCGTTATGCTGGCGTCAATGTGGTCGGGAGGGCACCCTGTCCCATATATGGTGGCATTGTCCAAGGCTACTCTCTATCTGGAAGTCGGTCCATCAATTAATCTCCAACATCACTCAGATTTCTCTCCCTCCATCTCTTTCGTATTCCTTACTCCCACGCTCTATTCCCAAAATATCAAAATCAACTCAGAAACTTATCACACATATACTTAGTGCTGCTAGATGCCAAATTGCCCTTTTTTGGAAAAACCCGAGCCCCCCTCCCTGCCTTCTGTTATCAACCGCACTTGGCAAGTCTATCACATGGAGTATATGACTAGCATTCTCCGCCGCACCCCGGTCCAATTTGATAAGGTCTGGAGTCTTTGGACTGAGTTTCACGGAGCCTCCCCTCCTCTTGCTTTTTAAGGCCCCTGAGCCCTAACTATCAATCTTGATCCTCGTTATGGTTCATCAGCTGCTTCTTACTTCTCTCCCTATTTCCGTGGCTAGTAATTTCCCTTGACCCTCTCCCCCCCTATTTTTTTCTTTTCTCTTTTCTCTTCCCCCAACCCTCCCTAAATTTGCTTTTGTATTCTCATTTTATCAACTATATGCTACTTATATTATGTGGAAACTTCATTGCAATTCTAATTTACCTGTATTGCCTGTTTCCCACAATGTTTGTATCATAAAACTCAATAAAATATCTTTTAAAAAAAAAAAGAAAATGAAATGCCCATGTAGGATAACATTGGGATTTTGAAATGTTCTACTTTTGTCAATTGCTTAATTTCCAGTAAAAAAGGAAGAAAAAAAAAATCTGCCTGTCATCCTAAGCAGATAGGGAAGCAATTGCTCTGGGGGGAGAACCGCTTTATGTGTGATGCTTAAAAACAGGTGTAACTGAGCTAAATAATTATTATTTTTTTCTCATAAATGACCTCCAGAATCATAAAAACTACAAATACACCTAACCTCATTCAGGTTGTCTATTGAAAACACTCAGGGGTGTTCAGTTTGATTCTAGCGCAGGGATAGGTGACCTCTGACACTCCAGCTGTTGCTGAATTACATCTCCCCTGACTCTTGCCCAAGAACAGGTTGTTGCTGAACTAAGTTCCCCTTGATGTAGTTTTGTTAGAGATGCCCATCCCTTCTCTAATATGTAACCTGAACCCGAATATTATAGGTCATTTCTGTTTGTTCAAGGGAGCATATGGGCTACAGTCATTACCACAACATATTGTATTTGCGCTAGATGACAGGAAAAACGATGTGCTCTCAGCTCTAGAATGTCTTCTAACCATGTGCTGCTGCTTCCCGGGCTGCAGAGACAGCCACATGCAAGTAATTAGATCTAGTTTCCTCTAGTCACACTGTCATGTCTCCATCCTCTGCAAGGACCCTTGTATCCTTAATCCCACAGGCATCTTCCCCGCAATCTGTTTACAAGCCGCTTTAAAGGGCTGTACAAAAATAAACTTCATGCACCACATACAATAAATTGTGAGAAATAAAAAATATATTACAAAAAAAACAGAAGATGGGAAACTTGATGGTATTCAAGGTTGAGAGGTTTAGTGCCATGAAAAGTGACTGACGTGTGAAAAGGAGCTACAATTAGTTCTTTCCCCCAGCACTTCCATTCAGTCAAGGGTCACTCCTTCAGCAAGCTGAGACCTTGAGCATAATGTGTTGTGACATTTGGAGACGATGAAGAATAATTCCTATATTCCGAGTTGTTGCTGCTTCCCTACTAACCCCGACACATCAGCCTGGCTGTCATTGTATCATCTTTCTGCCACGATGTACAGGAGTTTGTGCAATTCTCAGTAGGTAGAGTAAAGGGTCATCTCTTCCAGCAAATGGTTTTTTTAAGGATATTTTTGAAATGGTGCTTAACAGCCCACTGAAGGGGAAGTCAAACAGAGAGAAAGGAAAAGCCATTAAATGAAATAATGCACTAGAGATGGGATTTTATTTTAGAACAGACATAAAGAAAATACCAGGACTTCGAATGGGCTACTTCGGCAAAAGCACAAGTAAAAAAACACAGCATAATTTATGAGTGTTCCGGGCAAAAGATGACTATATAGATTTTCTTAAGGCATTGAATTAATGTGCCATAAAAATACTTCAACATTTATGCTTGGCAATGCTTGATATATTTTTCTTAACTTTGTCTTTTGCAAGTTTTGTTAATACACGAAAAATAATAATTCAGTTTTAGCACTGAAAAATAAGGCCATATGTCTTGAAACCTTCCTTCCTCTGTCATTTATATTGTGTTTCTTATTTACCTTGCAAATATCACTTGGACACTCTGGTAATATAGAACAGCTACTTCAACACAAAGAGCTTTATGTAACTACATGGTGCAATGTGTATAGATTGTGCTGTATCACATAGCAACCAATTAGATTGTGGCAGTGATGGGCAACAGGGTGCCCTCCAAGCCTGCGGACCCCAGCTCCTTCCTCCTTTATTGTCAGGCTGTTGGTGACAGCTTGTAACACTTGTTTAAAATGTTTGCTGGTATATTATTACAGATAGGCGTCTCTTTCTTGGATTAAATGAATTATTTTAACTTATTACTGAAATGTAGGATAATATGTGCCCCCTTTGAAGGTTAGAAAGCTGCCCAGGATTCCTATCATTGGATTTATAGCTTTCACTTTTCCTATATTTTAGAAAACAAAGCCAAGTTTCACCACAGTTTCTATCTAATTTTCAGTTAGTACTTAATAGAATAAGATCTATAAACCAACATTTTGGTTGACAGATGTTGGACGGTAGCCATATAATAAATATTCATGGTTAATGGAGAACAAATATAAACCAAATCCTTCTGTTCTGGTAATCTAATTAGCACTGTGTTTTCCATATTATTAAAATTTGCATTATTATTATTATCATTAACAGTAAAAACAACGCTTGATTTATGTTACAGAACAGAAACACATGTAAATGGTGAAAATATGAATTATAAATCAGGGCTTAGGCAAATGGTACCCACAGATGAGATGAAATGTTACTTATCCTCCTTGACTTCTCTGTGATGCATTTAATTAAATATATCTGCCCTGTGTACATCCACAGCTCAGAGGTAAAAATAATAAAAATAAAAAAACACAGCTGTTTTTTTTTTTAGAAAATAAGACACCTGTTCCATTGCTCTTGCTTAGAGATCATACCGCTGTTGAGACAAACAACGAAATAATTTGTTAACATGGACGCATTTGTGCTAGTTCCTGTGTCTAATCTGCATTTGTGTGACACAGTTTCAGTGCTGCAGCCTGATACACGGCAGAGCTGGCATGTCAGTGGATTGCTCGTCCGTTCAGAACTGAATGGGTTAAGAATGGCTTCAATGTGTTTCGATTATTTTAATGATTGGAACACTCTTTATGTCCGATAAACAATTATGATGGAAACAAGTAAACGTTTAAGGAGTTTAGCGTCCTAATGATGTTTGATTGGACTTGTACTCTGCTCTGTCTTGGTAGCGATGGCTGCACAGCGAGCCGAGGCTCTGACGTGAGACATGTAACCAAAGCCAGCTGTGTTCTGCAGGAGATGAAAGCACAAAATCAGACAGGATAAGTACAGTATTAGTGTGGGATACGCCACTCATTGCTGATTTAAATTACTGTTTTCACTTCCTGAACTTATGGGAGACTAGGGATGTGAGGCAAAAACTAAAGAAGCTTATGCATGGCCGGTTTTGCAGAAAAGGCTGGAAGAACATTTTATTGACTATGGCTAAAACCAATGTCTCCAGATCTCTGTCTGCACTAACTCCATCTAGCACAGCGCCTCTTCCATATTCAACGTCCACAAGCCACATTTCATACAGGGACACAGACATGGTGAATATTTTGTTCCTGTAGGTGTGAATGCCAAAGAGGCCATTTGGGTGAGGTAATTGTCTAAATGCAGTTCAGGTTTAAATCCTTAATAGGGGCCCTTATTCTGTTGCAAACTGCTCCAGCCCTCTGCTGTGCTTTAAATGTAGGTTTGCTTTTGCAAACAGATACTAACGGAGCCGTTCATGTTCCAACACAAACTCTGCTACTAGCAGAAAATCATGCAAGTCGCTAGGTGTTACAACACTGTGCGCCTTTCATGAACAAACCTGAATGCCACATCCATGGAATGTATCTGCACTAAAAAGGTATCTGTTACAGAGCTTGCCACTTTGATTTGGCGGATGTTAGGCAAGAATTAAAGCTAAGAACATGAGCATGTCTGCAGGGTGAAGCATAATCCTGGTTTGCAATGAATGTGGTATGCTAACACTAATGCCGTATAGGCAGTACTGTAAATAGTGACAGGTACCATATTACGTGTAGTTGTGGAAAGTCTCAAATAAATCAGATATCCCGAGGCTTTACCCCGCCAAATAAATGGACCTGCACAGCTATAATTTGACATGATTTTCAAATCGACCAGACAGACAAAGCCCAGGATAAAAGCAAGCCCCCCTCTCCCTCTTCCTCTGGTGATGACCCTGTCTGTAGTTCTCAGCTGCAGAAAACAGACTTCACTTCAGTTTTTTCTACTAGCTATACATGTATACATGTAATCTAAGTTTAGCTTATATTTTAAAATCTCATTTTTACTTTCAATAACATTGAGTCATTTTTTTCATTGTAAATAAAAGCTGAGCATGATTTAAAATGATATAATGATATAAATACTATTGTTACAGGGGACTAATTTAAGCCTATGGGGTATATTTACTAAACTGCTGATTTGAAAAAGGGGAGATGTTGCCTATAGCAACTAATTATATTCTAGCTGTCATTTATTTAGTGCATTCTACAAAATGACAGCTAGAATCTGATTGGTTGCTGTAGGCAGCATCTCCGCCTTTTCAAAGCCGCAGTTTAGTAAATATACCCCATTCAGTCACTTTTTATGTCCCTGCAAAATACAGTGAGGATATTTGTTTATAAATTAAAATGCCTGAGATTCATTAAGTATGTAATATTTGTGGAGCTGTAATGTACCCTATACTTTTACATGGCATTTATACATATATATATATTATGTGCATTGCACTTTTATATTCATTGTTTTGGAAATAATGTTATGATGACTTGTATTAAAATAAATATTTTTTGCTTGTAAATGCACAAATATTATACTTTTTTTTGTAAAACATTGATCATTGGGTGCCACCTTTATACTATAATCTGATTTATTGAGCAGTTCCAGAAACATAAAATAGGCTATTTACTAGTAAAGTTAAAAAATAAGTGTTGTCAGATATTTGCTGTAATGTCTAACTTGAAATATATTGGTTAAAATTAACTTGAATGGTTTCTAAGGGTTACCATAGATTTGCACTTTTGCACTTTGTTATGTAATCACCCAAATTAAAAGTAATTCCTAATAAAACAGTATTTATATTCATTTTGCTTCCAACATAAGTGTTATTATTGTTACTACAATAGCCTCAATTGTTACCAGACTGCATAATGCTTTCATGGGAATATTTGTGCTAATGCTTTCCAAAATTGTCATAATTCTCATTATTGTACACTTAGTCAGGAAAAATTGTGTGAATAATTCTCACGTTTAACAATAGTGTACGTGGCTTGCTAAGTTTCTTCCATTTGGAAGGTGATGGACTTGGCTCCACATATGACCACAATCTATAAAGCATCTGGTCCTATTTTTGTTCATCTAGGCAACACTAAATTGAGGACCTTTAACAGACCAGAAACAGAAAAAAATAAACAAAATTTAAAGTATATGTCCACCTTTGTGGCCATGTTTTATAATATATATATTTTTTTATAATTTCATCTATATGCAATCACCGCATAGATACATTCTCTAGTAGTGTAGTTTTCAGCATTTTAAAATAGTTTTCAAGGACACTTAGCCATTGTGCCAGTGCGTTGATACGCTTCACGCTTGATACTGTCTCAGGACCTTGGAGCACAACAGTCTCCATTATGTCGTTGTCTGAATTTGTATATAACATACTTTATTGTATTTTAAATAAAAGCACAATTAACATAAGCATATATCGCCCACAGGATAAGGAATACATTGTAAGAGCTGTATTTCACACAAAGAAAAAGAGAAGTTTTATTGAGCAGTTGGTCAATATTGAAAAATAGGTCTGTTTCCAGGGACAAACGTTTCCACGGATACACATTACAACTTGAGGCTGTTGCTGGGAGTTAGGTACAGTTGACAACTATGTAGTAGAGTGTATCTAAGATTACTAACACTGCGCAACAATCTCCTTGCTGATTGTTTTGGAGAGTGGGCCCTGCATACCAGTGGTGGGCAACAGGCGGCCCATTGAGCCTTCACCTGCGGCCCCCAGCCGTATGCTCCCGATGTCAGCTGATTTCCCTGTCACGTGACCTCATCCTGACACAGGAAGGTCACACTGCATAACAGAGGAGGACGGAGTGGAGTGTGCTCTCCGTTTCCTTAGTGCAGTCCTTAAAAAGGTTGGTGGGCCGCAGATGTGTCCCTTCAGGTAGATGAAGTTGCCCATTACTCAAAAGTTGGGATGGGGTATTAATTTTTTTTTTTAAATAAAAAGACCATACAGGTCTTGGACATTTGTCTATGTAAAACAAAAAATATGCCATAGACTGCTTTGTAAAAGAGTCCAGTTTTGGTTCAAAAACTTAAATATCTTTTATAAAAAATGTAAAAAAATGTTTCAACGCTTTGTATACCAACTTCCTGACATATAGTCCTAACTGGCCTAATTGTATTTGCTATTCAAATGTAGCCCAACAGCCTTGTGTATGAGGCCTAGATACTTATTTAACAAAATCTATTGCGGTTTCTGACACAAACATTGAATCTCTCACCATGTGGTCAATGAGTATGTTTTATTTAAATAGGTTTGAAGCTCTTTCATTTTTGATGTTACTGGTCTATTGAAGGGCTGCTAAGCCTGAATTACAAGCTGCTTTGTAAAAAACGTTGCTAATAACATGAACAAATATGTATGTATAACAAAATGGAATATAGCTTGGTCCGGTGAGGCAATGCCCATGCTAAAATGTTTATTGTGCATTATTCTTAACTAATTACCATTAATCTGGCCACACACAGCCAATCATAGCATTTGTTCACACACTTCCAGATCACACTGCGGCCCAGAACACCTGTAAATGTGGCCCAGAAGGAGTTTTGGTTGTGGCAAGGGGGCAGCACTGTTAATGGAAAAAAAAAATCCTGCAAAAAAAAGAAAAGAAAATACTTACCTTGCGCTCACGTCAGCTGGTACTTCGGCTCCCTCCCTTGTCTCCTCCTCCTTGCGGTGCTTGCAGTGAATGTCGGGCGTGATGTCATCACGCCCAGCATCCATTGCGCAGCGCAGCACAGAGGAGACGCCCGCGCGAGAAGAACAATCAGCAGCACAGAATTGGAGAAAAGAAGAGAAGAGGACAGGAGAACAAGCCGAATAAAAGGTAAGTTAAGGCGGATTTTTTTTATTATTTCAAGGGACGCTGACAAGTGAATAAAAGTCACCTGGTCCTGGAGCATCATGGACCTTATCTCCCTGCTACATGCTTCTACTTGTAATACTAATGGGGCATTATATATTATTCTCTTTGGCCCAGTATAAGTTGTTATCCCTTAACTAAAATAGTGGTGTAATTAGCAAAACAGGTCACAATTTGGGGTCACAGTGATGTATATGTCAGGTACCGCAGGCCTGGTCAGGGCACCCTGATATACAATGCCTGGCTTTAATGCACTTTATTGATATTGCATTGAAACAATACAAAAAGTGATTATAGTATAATAACTAGAGAGGATTTTTTGAACAGGGCGATTGAAAGGTAAGTATAGGAGGATTTGAAAAAAAAGTGATATATATATATATATATATATATATATCACTTTTTTTCTCATATATATATATATGTTAACTATGTTTTCTATGGTTTTTTGGATGATCAGCTATCGTTATTGTTAGTGTATCTTATGTGCGGCCCAAACCAACTCGTCGTCTTCTAATGTGGCCCAGGGAAGCTAAAAGGTTGGACACCCCTGCTGTAGACTGTCCACAAAAAGTGGCGGTTCCAGAGGGGGGCAATTGGGGCAATCATTCCCCCCTAGCAGCACTCTTCATCCCATTAAATTGCGGTGGAGAGGGCCGATCATTTAGGAAAAGGGGTGAGGCCAACCGGGACCAACGAATCAGAGGGAAGGAGGGGTGTGGTTATGCAAAACCACACCCCCCCCCCCCCTGTAAAAAAAAAAAAGGCTAGGTCTGCCCATGTCCGCAGATGAACACATATGCAGGTTGGCATATGTTACCTTCCAACTGCATTAGCAGGCTGGCCACATATTGAACCTATTGATATAGCATAGATTATTGGGCATTGTGCTAGGTTTGGGGCTCCACACACGCTTGTGGATCATTTTGTTTCCGGACGCTGTATTATTGCTACTTAAGGAGACCTTTAAGTTTTTTTTTAACCAAAAAGGCAAAAGTTTTACAATGCTTAAAAATGAAAAATGCTGTTTTACATTTTAACATAGGAACAAGACACTAAATCATGAATCCAGTTCTATAAGTTGTTTTTTTTTAATTCTACAACTCACAGAATAGTGCATTAAGACTTATATAAACGTTGCAATTTTTTTCTGTTTGAGTGAAGAAAGTTTATGTTCCACTTGTGTGCCTGTACAGTCTCCATACACAGGAAAAGATGGGGAGATTAGGATTACTGATTGAAAGTCCATGCTATTTATTTATATTCCATTAAAAATAAAAGCTTAGTCACATAACAAAGCAGCCCTGATTGTGATGACTCAGAACGCATCACTCAGTGTGGACGTCAAAGCCACATCACATTAAGGATAAACTTCTAAACACAGCCGTCTCTAGCTTGTGGTGTTCTTTGCAGCCCACACCTAGACATTTGTGAAGCGTGAGCAATAAGGCAAGAGACTCAAACAATTTACAAGTTGCAAATGGTAGGTGTGACACAATAACCCACGCCCAAAACTAGTGTCTACACTGTTGCTTTTATAGCGGACTGGAGCCGAGAGTCAATAAATGATTTCCAGATAAGGGCCTATTAAGTGGAAATACTTTCTGAAATATGCACAATTCTTGGGAAGAGATGGTAGGCTAGATTAAATATGACTAGTATAAATGTTTGTAAACAGGATATAGCTCCGTAAACCCTAAATGTTACTTTGGCTGGAGCAGGAGCGAGTTAAGTAATAAAATTCACAGTACTTTACGCTTAAAGTGAAATTAAACTTATATATGTAACACAGAAGTGATAGTAAGATTACAGCTTTAACACAAGACTTTAATATATTCATCACACTTTAAGTAAAATCATACTTGCCAACTCTCCCGGAATGTCCGGGAGACTCCCGCATTTTGAGAGAGTCTCCCGGACTCCCGGGCGAGTGTGGCAAAATCCCGGATCTGCCCACTTCCTAGTGAAGTGGGCAGAATTAGGTCACAAACGCCGCGATTCCTGGTGAATCGCGGCGTTTGGCCCCGCCCCCTCTGTCAAATGACGCATTTTGCGTCATGACGTCATGGGGGCGGGTCCAAAATGACACGGATTTTGGAGGCCCGCCCCCCCCCATGACGCCCACCTCCCCCGCAGGCTCCCGGATACCAACATTGTAAAGTTGGTAAGTATGAGTAAAATCATTTCCTTATACGTCTTTTGTGTCCGTTTGCTGTTTCTTTGTGCTAGAATTTCAGGACTGTAACCTTTGTCATTTGTTACAGTGATGGAACAAGATATTATACATTAGCAACAAGCAACTAAAAGTAATTCCTGCCCACAGATAGCATTAGTTCATTAGCAATTACTGCTAAATGTAAAGCGTGCAAAGAAAAGTTAAAAACAAAATAAATGCAGGAGGCTAAATACGGAATAGTTTTCATTTAATTTTTTTTTTTTTTAACAATTATTCAAGAAAACAAAAGGAACATCACAATAAGCAATTAGTATAAAGAATACCATCCAAATCAGAAATAATAAAACATAGTACACGGGCAACAATTTCTTCGAGGTATACTGCCCCTTATAAGACAAATGGGTTAGGATATATAGCATTTAAAACTTCTCAGGGCTGTTTTGTGATGTCACACTCCTACTTTTGCGCATATTGACATGTTTGTATAAGTATGCACATGGACTTGCAGACATGTGGGGGTGAGAAAGGTTGCACAATCTGATGAGAGCAGTTGGGCTGATCAAGGGTGTTCCTTGAGAACAGTGATGGCTAACCTGTGACACTCCATGTGTTGTGAAACTACAAGCCCCAGCATGCTTTGCCAGTAGATAACTAGCTGATAGCTGGCAAAGCATGCTGGGGCTTGTAGTTTCACAACACCTGGAGTGTCACAGGTTAGCCATCACTGTTGTAGAATGTAGATTAGTCCCACACATGTGTCTCCTATTGCAAATACATTAAAAAAAACAAAACAACAAGATTTTGTTTTGCCAGACAAGATTATTTAAATGAGGTAAATGGGCAGAGAGTCGCATTACAGGGGTAGTACCATTTTTTGTGGGAATATGTACATAAATATATTTTTTATTTTTACCTGTTTTTCTATGTGGCACATAGGAAAGATTCCTCTACCCCATTCGCCGTCAGCTTTAGTTTTGAGCGTGACGGTGGGGACTTGGCTTAGCAGCCCATCAGGAGCATTTTAAAGGAAATAAAATGCAGTTAGCCCAGTGGCCCAGACCAAGGTAGCCCACTGTGGGACCAGCATGAGGGAAGATGTCCCCCTGCCCCACAACCCAGCCAGCCCCTGCCCCTGACAGTTTTTCTTATGGGCCCACCTAAGAGACAAGTTTATTTTCCTTCAAAAAATGAAGTGAAGGTTCAGTAGTATGTATCTATGACTCTATGAGTTCAAAGATTTTAAGTTCATTTGGCTCCTTCCACCAGACGATCTGATTGTAGATGATGTGTGCGCCCCTGTGAATTTACCGTTCCAGTCACTGTGAGCATAGAAAGAACTTTTGTAGTAACTCACTTCGCCTGTCTTACTGTGGGGATTTTCTAACAGGAGTGTTAAGCTTTGAACTAGGTGTCCCCAGTTACTGGCGGTTAGAAGATCAGCTGTAGACTGTAGATGATATTGTAACTTTTGCTGTATTATAGAAGCCAAATTTCGAGGACTCTGTCAAGTAACAGAACTGTTTATCAGTGGAGAGGGGGTGCAGTGATCTTACTGGAGAAATAACAATGCTGCACAGCATACACAAACCACCGCCGAGACTCATGGGGCTTCAGGCCCAAAGGAGCAATGTGATTGAATGCCGGCATTGTGTTAGAATTATTTTGGGCCCAAAAAGAATACAGTTACAGTAATAGCCACGTGCCCCTGAAATGACAGGCCTCCTGATATTTGTCCCTTCTGTCCCCTTATGGGCAGCCCTGGCCATGGGTTTGGTCCTATCTGGGTGGAGTTTGTATGGGTTTCTTCCAGGTGCTCCAGTTTTCTCCCAGACCCCAAAAACTTACTGGTAGGTTTTGTGGCTTCTGATAAATAATGGACCCTCGTGTGTGTGTATGTGTGTGCACATATATGCTTATATGGTAGAGAATGTAGACTTTAATCACCAATGGGGCACAAATGTATGCGAATGAATAAATCTTCTCTGTATACAGCTGCGTAATATGGTGGCGCTATATAAACTATAATAAAGAAAACTTGAATAATCCAGCAGATAACTAGGATAGATGAAGAAAAAAGAAACAATCTGAGACAGTTAGATTAAGACAATTTTTTACTTGCCTCATTTTACACATATTGTGGCTTCTGTAAATTATATTATATTAGACCCATTTCCAAAGTCATTCTTTACAGTTAAAATTTATTTTTGCTAATGCTACATTGTCATTTTTGATAATGTTTAAATGTCATTTTTTCCTCAACGTCCCACCCAAATAGCAGAACTGGTGGGTTTCCATTCTAGGGGCTACCACTCACCCCCACCACCTCTGCAATGCTGCTTGTCCAGATATTGACAGCTAGGGGAATGGAACAATCAAACAGCCCAATGTCACATGCTGACTGTCCAGTCACTGCCTTTGTTTTATAAACTATTTAAATTTGAACCCATTAAGACCTTTCATACATTAAAGTCACAAAAAAACTAACAAAGAAAGGCCAGCCCTGTCACACAGCAGAACAGAGCAGCACTTCCATGACCCCCAATTGATTTGAATATTGGGTCACTTAAGGCATTGTCACCAAATCACTTTATAAAAAGTGATTTCATGCCCCCAAAATTGTCTCTTCATTTTGCTTCAGAATCAGGAGTGTTCCGTGGAGACCTGTACTGATGTGTCATACACAATGCAGCCATTGCTTGGTAAACCATATTCTTTAGTTATGTAACATTTTTCCACCTTTGTTTCAAATTATTTTAACTCACTTCATCACGTTTTTTCTCATGTATTCAAATCATTTTCTTTGCCATTGAAGACCAAAATTGCTAACTCTTACACTGATGCTGGTAGGAGGCCTGTGTTATCTCCAGCTCTGCATATTCTCAGCGGAGAAGTGGAAGAGGGAAGTTGGTACAAAGTGCCTCAACCCAGGCCTCCAGTTAGTGACAATTAGGGTGGGGGCAGATTGGGTTCTAACTCTTCTGTAGCCCGATCTTAGTCGGATTATGGGCAGAGAAAGAGACTGTGCTTCTAGGCAGTGCGCACAGTACCAATGTTTCTCGAAGCCTCCGGACTACTGGGGTGGTAGGCCCGGTAACACATCCCCTAGACTGCATATGCAGCCACAAGATGCAGCCGTACCAGAGCCTGAGCATGCTCTCGGCAGTCCTGCATATTTTAAAGGGCTATCAGGTTCGCTGCTAAAATGACATATTGACAAAACAAATGATGCTATTTATGACATGCTAGTTACAGTTACTGACCTGCAAGTGAGCGGAACTGAATTCCTGCATAGATCTTCACCTCTATGAAATGTGCCACACAATAGCTCCATCTTCTCTTATGAAACATAAAAGTGCATCATTTATAGTTACTTGGGGCAGAAATGCTTCCCACTATATTTTTTGAATATTAACAACATACTTGCCAACTCTCTTCGAGTCAGTCTCCCGGGCTCCCGCGAGAGCTGGCATTTCTTCCGCATCCTGGGTCATTTTGGCCCCGCCCCCTGCGACAAAACGTCATTTTACTCGTGGGGGTGGGGCCAAAATGATGTAATTCGAGGTGCCCCACCCCCTCCCGCCCATTAGTCATGCCCCTCTCCCGGTTGTCGCCTACTAAAAGTAAGTAAGTATGATTAACAACCATTTAAAAAAAATCATAATCCACCTACCTATCTTGAGAATTATGTTAAAGTGACACAAATAATATATCTTCCATTTCACTGTATGTAGAGCGTAGTGAGATCACAGAGAAATCGAGTTTTACAGAGGTGAAAAGTTCTAGAGATCTCCCAGTTTCACTTTTCATTTCCCCTTCCGCACTGTATTTGTAAATTCACATGTTGCTAAATTTGTAGTTTATGAATAGAGCTGGGATGACAACCTTCAATTCATTCTGCTGTGTGGTTGGGGTAAGACTGGGAATATTTAAGGGCAAATTTCTCCAGGGAAACATGCAAAATGCTGTGGTCAAATGCGGAACACGGTGAATATTTTGTGGAACACTTTTGAAAATTTCGATCCATCTTTAATTCTATGTGTATCTCTCTCCCTCCCTCTCACTCTCTCCCTCTCCCCCTCTCTCCCCCTCTCCCCCTCTCTCCCCCTCTCCCCCTCTCTCCCCCTCTCCCCCTCTCCCCCTCTCTCCCCCTCTCCCCCTCTCCCCCTCTCTCTCTCTCCCTCTCTCTCTCCCTCTCCCGCTCCCTATCTCTCCCTCTCCCAATCTCTCCCTCTCTCCCCCTCTCCCTCTCTCTCTCCCCCCCTCTCTCTCTCTCTCTCTCTATTTTTATATATATATATATATATATATATATATATATATATATATATATATATATATATATATATATATATATATTTTATATATATATATATATATATATATATATATATATATATATATATATATATTTTTTAAACATAGTCAGATATTTTCTTGGGTTCATGCATGCCAAAATTTAGATTTCATTTTATCTACAGCATGAGAGCCTGGTAATTCTTTCTAATTTGAATTATAGAAAACAAAGGCTCCACATAAATCAGCTATGGGATTTAATTCATATTGAGTGTCTTGCAGATAATCATGGAGAAAACTCTGACATGTATTGAAACAATACCTTTATTGTTATTGGAGTCACACATTACAAGTTACATATATGAGCTTGCGCATTCTTAATTGAGAAACAAATTTAATAGGCACGACACAATACAGAATACAGTATGTTTCTTTGTGTATAGCAGTGACTTTCTTTTGCATGGGTGCATCACAGATTATTTTTTTACCATATAACAGTAAGTTATAGTTCACTGCTAAATCTTACCACAATTTTCTGCAACAGTAATGTTTAATGGAGTCCTCCTTTGGATTCTGAATTGTATATGCTATACACACGGACAGCAAGAGTATATCATTATATATCAGTGGCGCTATATTATTTATATAGCGCCACTGATTCCGCAGCGCTGTACAGAGAACTCATTCACATCAGGCCCTGCCCCATTGGAGCTTACAGTCTAAATTCCCTAACATACACACACACACAGACAGACGGTCAATTTTGATAGCAGCCAATTAACCTACTAGTATGTTTTTGGAGTGTGGGAGGAAACCAGAGCACCCGGAGGAAACCCACGCAAACACGGGGAGAACATACAAACTCCACACAGATAAGGCTATGGTCGGGAATTGAACTCATGACCCCAGCGCTGTGAGGCAGAAGTGCTAACCACTAGACCACAGTGCTGCCCACGGTACTTAGTGTTATTCATGTTACGTATATCATTATAGGTACAGAATTCAACAAGAGAAAACTCTTATCTTGGTGAGACAATAGTCAATTGGTAAAACTAGTTATTTAATTTCCTACTAGCAGTATTGATATTGACTATACCTTGTGTAACTGTGTATAAATCCCTACTCCGAACCATCTTTTTAAAAATGACGAGTTAATAACAAAGGGATTTGACAGCTAGCTTGCTTTAAAAAGATTAAAAAAAGAAACCATGGAAAACATACTGTGCACTGCACTGATTTATTTTTATGGCCAAAGTTAAACACTCTATTCTGTCAAATGGCAGCAACAGTGCATTTCTCAGTTTTCAACAGGTGATTTCAGACAGCGGTCCTATTTCAAGCATCAGGAGTTATACTAATAATTTGTACTACCCAACAAATAGATTTTAAGCAATACTAACTTTAAGTGAATTTGGCCTTTAATATACATATTCTTTATTTCTGGTATATTTTTTTAGCTCAAAAGTAAATATGATATATGCTGAAACACAAGAACAGGCAGGGCGCCTCTAAGTGGAATATCGGGTATACAAGGTGGAAATGTGTATTAGTATGCATACCGTAAGGTAAACAGCAATAGGTCTCCGAGAGAAGGTGGAGTAGTCCTTGCTATACTCATAATCCTCCAAATCTCCGCCAATCAGTAAAACAATATGGAAAGAGCAAACATAGCATAACACTGAGATGCAGTTGGTAAGGGCCGTTCACCAAATACCCCACAATCCTATGGAGTGACTAAAATTGTTGTCTCAGATTATAATATACAGGACACCCAAATGAGTGCAAAAATGTGTGTAATAAAATATGCGTACCAGATATTATGAAACGTCTCACGTCTGATGAATACTTATAGCATATAAACCAATGACTTCATATTCCCAGCCTCATACAGGTGGCAAAAATGCATAGGATTGGAAAGAGAAGATGATTTGGTATATGTACAAAAATTTTATTAAAAACTTAATAAAAGCACTTACATGAGGTAATGGAAATAGCGCTAGATACAGCTCAACGCGTTTTGTCTTGTAACACCCAAGACTTCATCAGGAGCACAGAATATACATGTTACAACAACTGCGGCTATTTATAACAGAGCCGCGCCATGTTGGCACATGCGCGGTGACCGCCACTTAACGCGCATGCGCGGAAGATGGAATTAGCTTTATTGCTAAAAGAGCAAAAGAGCAGAATCGGAAGTGATAGATTGACCTAGTGAATAAGTAAGTGAATAGAATCAGATATTTCAAAGTATATTTCAAAGAATTTCGGGACATCTCCCGGTGGATATTATTACGCTGGATATACTATGTATCCTACGTTTAATTCTATTAAGATTTTTGTGTAAAACCTAATTGATATAATATAAGAGATCGATCTGAATCATCCATCAAGTGATGATACATCAAATAAGATCTCAGAACATAAAAATAACTAGATCATCAATAACTATAAATAACTATAAAACAAATAATGCGTATTTCATAATGTGATACAATATATATCATTGGATTATCACTGCGCATGCTCGTGAACCACAATATACCACCCAAGTGTCAACAAGGCATATGCACAATACATAAGAATAATAAAGCAGAATGCCAGAATGTACAGGCCAAACATATGACATGTATATACTATTAAGATATTATATTTTATTGTCAATACCAATAACAAAGAGGAGGGGGGGGAGGCTAAAATAAATAACTACAAAAATAACTACAAGAAAGGGGCTATTTCATAATTCTCATTAAGTCCTGCAGGAATAAGGGTGCCCAGTTCAAAAATCCAAAACATTTCACGTCGTGAAAGTTTCTGTTGAAGATCACCTCCCCTGACAGACAAAGAGACCTTTTCTAGTGCCAAAAATCTAGGGCAACTAGGGTCTCCATTGTGTGCCTGGGAGAAGTGTCTAGAGACGGAATGGCTCTCTATTTTATGTTTAATGTTACGAATGTGTTCCTGAATACGAATTTTTAATGGGCATTTAGTTTTTCCAATATATCTCAGCTGACATGAGCATTCCAACATGTATATAACAGAAGATGTTAAACAATCCATATGTTGTTTGATGAAATATTTCCTATTATTGTTATGGTTAACAAAGTGTGTTTTCACTGGATTAATGTATTTGCAAACATTACAATGATTACACTTAAAGGATCCTACATTATCTGGGAGAAAAGTGGCCGGTTTCTGAATCCCAGTTGGATTGGTTAGTAAACTCGGGGCCAACAATTCCTTTAAATTTCTGTTTTTTCTGAAGACTAGCATTGGTTTCTCCGGAAGAATCCGTGATAAAATCGGATCCCTCTTCAGAATACCCCAATGTTTGTTATAGGTTGATCTAATAAGGTTCTCACTTTGGTTAAACTCAGTTATAAAAGGGACCATTTCGTTCTTAGTTTGTCTTGTTGTATACTTGAGGGTTTCAGATCGATCTCGCTCCTTAATTCTATGTGAGGCTTCATCAATTAATTTACTAGGATATCCTCTCTCCCTAAATCTATTTGAATAGATTGTGAGTTGTTCTTCAAAATCCCTATTGTCACTACAATTTCGTTTAAGTCTGTTAAATTGAGAAAAAGGTATGTTATTTTTCCACTTTTTTTGATGGCAACTTTTGTAGTGGAGATAGCTGTTGATTTGATATATGTTTATCAATGTCCAAAATTGTGTCTATTTTCTCTCAAATGAACAATGGCAATAATGGAACTTAACCGTTTGCTAATTTACTTAAATATATTACCTAAACCATGAAAACATCTAGAGGCACTTATTGCTCTCCACAACTGGTGCCCGACTAGATCATTGGTCTAAAACAATCCAGCTCTATCTATATGCAATGTGAAAATCATCCAGACGAAACACAGTTTAAATACATATTTTAGTGATTTGTTATTCTGTCTTTGCTGTAGGAATGTGTGAATTAGGTTTGACATGTTATTCTTTTGGCAGCAACATGTTGATAACTTGTAGCAAATGAAGTTCTATTGCTCCAGTTCACAACTTTTTTAGAAATCAGAAAGTTTATTGTCATGGCAACAATTTTGATCCCAATGTCCACTTTAATCCAGATTGTCATGGTTGCTTCCACTCAACCTGAAGTACTAACAGGGCCAACATTGTATGTTATAATATGTTACATTACTCATCAATCTGTCTAATATTTACTATTGTGATTCCATAACTGTTTATGTTTGTGGTAAAACATTAATTATTTTAATTAAAATTCCATTATTATTATTATTATTATTATCATAACTTATATTTTTTCTTTATCTCTCTATGATTACAGAACTACAGCGAGACGGAAGCATAGAGACCCTAAGTAACAGTTCCGGGTCTACCAGCGGTAGTATTCCACGCAACTTTGATGGCTACAGAACGACTCTGCCAAGCAATGAAACTCAACCTCTCAGCCTCTTTCCCTCAGGACTTCTATAAAAAATAATAAAACTAAAAGGGAGAGCGAGAGATTTATATATCGTTAAGATTTTCAGTTTAATTGCTACAAAATACTTTTTATTGTACTCTTGAAACAGTTTGTCAGCTGTAACATGGAAGCTTGCTAATTTACGTAGAGCAGATTAGGGTAAAAGTAAGAAATGTCTTTTCTGGGCATCAGACACAAAGATGTGCTTGAAACAGTAGTAATATAAAGACAATCGTAATGTGTTATCTACCTATATATGTTTTCTCAGTGGCATGATATACACTGGCAATCCTGGCATATGTATTTATTTGGAGATATAATAACTAAATTGAAAATGCACATTTGTATCGTATGACATTACTGTAATTTAATAGCAAATATTTGTATGTGTAGAATTAGATGAGAGCCATTAACATGTTATTAGTGATTTAAATTCAACAAAGGTGATCATTTGTGTAATAATAGAATATAGGTCAAGCTATAACTTGCACAGTTACCGTAAACAAGGCGATTTGGTTGTGGGTCTTCCAATGCACGGTGTTCTCATTATACCTGACACACGCTTTGTTAGAAATTATTATTGGCAATAAATATTTACTGTTGTGACCTTTTTTTCTGCCCTCAAATATTAATTTACTTGTGTGCGACAGTGAAGAAAAGGTAATACATGCAGGGGCGCACAGAGGATTGTCGGGGGGGGGGGGGGGGTTTCTCCCCGCCGACCCAAAAAAAAAAAAAAATTAGAGAGAGAGCTGCTGCGCATGCGCAGCAGCTCCGTTTCGCCATCGCTGTCCTATACAGCAGCCGCGGCGCTGTCTAAGAAGCGTCTGCGGCGGTGCACCGCGGCGGACGCTTCTTTGACAGCGCCGCGGCTGCTGTATAGGACAGTGGCCACTTAGTTAGCGCAGGGGGGGGTTTCTAGAGACTCAAAAACCCGCCCTGCGTGCGCCACTGTCATGGTGCCCGGTACCTGGACTGTTATTTTCACTGATAAAGGCTGCTCTAATATGGGGCTATCCAGTAATTATGAATAAAACATACTCAACTACGAGTGGTTTAAAATACTAAAATCTACAGAGCTACTAAGTTTAATTACCTTTGTGGGAGAAATTTTATTAATGGGTGGTTTGTTTCCGCAAAATAGGAAATGTCACTTTGAGCATCGCTTGGATTTGTACATCATATAGAAAAAGTTTATACATCCTTTCTGTTTAAGCTTACAGTGTTCCTTTACATTTATGTCATATTACTCGCATTATCTTCACCGCAACCATTTTCTACTGCCGTTTGTATGGTATAAGCGTTTCAATAACAGCTGCAGCTATACAGTACTGTGCTTTTTTTTATTATAGATCTAGCACAATATACTGAAAGGCACATTACTGAAGATAATTAAACCAATAAATTGTTTGCACTACTATCTATATAAATTAAAGTGACTATCGTGGCATTTTAAAATAAAAAGGATTGTTGTCAGTGTTAAATTGACTGGTTTGCGGGAATTAACATATACACAACAGCTTTATGTTGACATCTCTTATTTTGGCGGTTCTTGTAGAAACAATATCTCAGTTGTATAAAAATGCCAGGCAAAGGTGGAGTTGTTAGAGAGAGTTTAAGACAGGTCTACTTACTGATTTACTATATAACACAAATGACGGCCTTGAACAGCAGGTTCTTTAGAAGCCAGGGCGGCAGCGTGACTGATGGCCAGAATTCCAATGAGTTCATAATACAGCAATTAGTTGGGGAGACACTGGACTTTTCCCACTATAAAATGTACTATGTTCAACCAAACATGAACAGTAACGGCAACCAGGCCTCTCGCTTGTTTTAGGTTTCTTTAATGATCAACTGAGAAACCCTGCTCTTGTTATGACTAATAAAAACTGCATTTCCATGATAATATGAATTTTGGGCAATCTTGAAGCTACAAATGTTGCATTGTTTAATTAAGCTTTTACCGGTGAATATGAAATAAAAATGTATGACTTTTAAAATGTATGTAGACCTTTCTTTATTATTTATCTATACCTAGGCATATTGGGCACACAAGGTTTATTTTCTCAGTTCTAGAACATTTCTAAATCTCAGTTGGATTGTTTTATATTTGGCCACTAACATGTATGTACATGACTGGTACCTGATACAGGTCTGGCCTTCTAGCCCGACTGCTGAACTGTGTATGACCAGCTGCTGTATGTAGGGGAGATTCTAGCCGCAATGGCCATAAGAGATGTAAAAATGTTTCAAAATGCTGGAACCAAATGTTTCATAATGAATAAACAACCATTGAGGGGCAGGGGATCATCTGGAGGGCTAAAATTTACCAGCCAGCCCCTGCAACCATTCCAACCCTATCTGACTGTGATAATTCACTCTGATACAGTATTTTGTAATAAGGTAGCTGTTCTCAGTCCCCAGACAGTATGTGACATCACACGGTATGTGACATCACACGGTATGTGACATCACAAATTTCAGGGCACGCTGAGGAGCTCTAAATATCACGAGATTAGGTAATCTTGTGAGACTAAGAGCTTCTCTGCCCACTCTCCAGGACGTGTCTGTTCTGATGGATGTTAACAGCACCAGCACAGCAGGGTCGTAATTAGGGCTGTGCGACAGGAGCAACCGCCCAGGGCGCAACGCTGAAGGGGGGCACAATTTAGGATTATTTTAGGTTCATTTGGTTAAAATTGATGGCTAGGGGGGCGGAAACAGTCTTTTTCGCCCCAAGCGCTAGAATTCTAAGTTATGGCTCTGCAGCATAATGTGTTTGGGGCGGTGTCATGAAGTGGCAGGAGGAATAGTGAGATGTAGCTGGTGGTGGCATGATGTGGCTAGGAGTTGGTTTGATGTGGCTGGGGAGGGTGTGATTTGGCTGGAGGGGGTGTGATGTGGCTGGTGGTGGTGTGATGTGGCTGGGGGGGTGACATGATGTGGCTGGAGAGGGTTTGATGTGGCTGGTGGTGGTGTGATGTGGCTGGAGAGGGTTTGATGTGGCTGGGGAGGATGTGATATGATGTAGTGTGCCTGGGGGTGGTGTGATAACAAGAATCCAGTACCAGGCTGTGAAAGGTGTAATAATAGGTAGATGAGAGCAACATAATTTAATACACACCCCATGCTGACTACGCCCCCAACACTATGTGGCCATGCCTCAGTTGGAGGCATACAGCCCTTGTCCTGTTCATCTATCTTCAGAGGGGGGCTCCAAAAGTTGATCTACCTGGGCCCCAAATTCCTCTGGGCAGGCCTGCACCCAGCCCCCTCCCCCTCCCCTGGGATTAGTAGGGCATTTAAATTCACATGCAGGCAAAAAAATTTATATTGTGAAATTGGCCGCTGGAGGCATTGTTGCTTTGAAGTTGATAGGTGATTTTACCTTAGCAGATCAAGCTGTATAGCAATAGCCACTCCCATTATTTACTACAATAAATTACATGGTTAGTTATGCATAATGACTCATAAGCTTATGATTTAGTTATATTAAAATATAGTGAAAATAAACTCACAACTTTTTAAACACACGTGTGTTTATCTGCATTCCAACAAATATGCCAAAAACTCTTTGAAAACAGATACATATCTTGTATCATGTTTGTTGGAAACCCGTATCGGGACACTATCAATAAAGGTATAAAATCACAATACACGTCAGATGAAAGTGGATGAATATTTACATTGTGCAAGTAGAGATTTGCTCTAAAGCACAGTTTGTATATAAATTGGCTTGTTAGCTTGAAATTTTAGAGAAGGACTGGCTTGCAAGACTTAATCCATGATTCATTAAAAATGTAAAGATAATGTTTTATTATTATAAACAAAGATAAGTCCAAATCATAACTGAAATAAGCGATTGCTTTAAGATCTTTTTTAAATAAACATAATTTCCTAGTTCAGCTTATTCCTAATAATTACATGGAAGTGTCGGTTACAGAGGAGAAGACGCTTGGCTGTGATGATGCAGGAGCAGTGTCCTTGGTTTGTTTCCATTTTGTAGCACAATGGGAGACTTGAGGCTCCCTTTCTAACAAAACAGGACGTGACACGTGACATGACGTGGGAAGCAAAGGAGGTCTACATATTATAGGATAGAAAGCCCTATCTGCGGTGAAAACAGGCCTATTCTCTGGAGATAGAACTTTGTGGATAAATCAAGGGCTTGCCTCCGCCAATAGCCATGCTTCTCCTGATGGTAGCCCTTGCTGGTGGTAAAATTCACCAGGCTAAAGTCTAGTTACAGAAGGGTCTTCTTTGGGTAGTGACCTGTTTGAAGCAACACCAGAAGGAGACCAAGGTACCCTCCACCTCCATTCACTGGACCACAAGCACACGCTAATGAGTATTATTACATGGAAGTGATCTTTAAAAGCCACACCGACACATTTATTGGTGAGGCCTAAGCTTCTAAAGGGATTTTCTAGTATTTTTGTATCAAAAATATATTTTGTATTTTAAATGGACAATTTTAAATAGTAAGTAAACAATCCTCAATAAAATAAAAAAAAATGGAGGAACAATTTAGCGCTTCCCCTTCATAGACATGTAAAATATACGTATACATATAAATCAAGCAAATAAAAGAAATCCAGAAATCGGATTTATCTACTCCATGTGTCAGAACTCCTTTCCAAAATAAAATTCATATCAAAAGCAATGTTGAATCGGACTGTTTCTTCGTTTCTTATATATACATCACAAAGTTATTCTTCCTCCAATCGCTCCAATATTGCTAATAAAATAGTAATACATCCACAAACTGTGGGGTAAACTCGTAACAGATATAAAATGGTAATAGGCGTCCACACAAGAGGCTAACATATCCGGATTGTTGCCGTCTTGTCACTCACCGGACTGTGAGTGCTTCTTCCCGGACTATTAGGAACCGTGGACGTCCTCTATCCTGAGGGACTGCGCATGCGCAGCCCTTTCCAAACCTTCAGTGTATGTTCCTTTAACTTAATTGGCAGATCAGGCAACCTCCCTATATTAAGCACCTGTGGTCAACACCACGTTGCCTGATCTTGGAGTCTCATTCCCCATGAGTCTCTGAAGGTGTTCCTGTGTTTCCTCGTTTATTCAGCCCAGCTGATTCCTGTGGTTTCCAAACCACTTCTACCTCTGTGGTTTCCAAACCACTTCTACTACTGTGGTTCCCATACCACTTCTACCATCTACTGTATCATCGTGACTGTGAGCTGATTCCTATCCGCTGCCTCCGTGCACTACAGTCTTCTAACCACTTCAACTCTACCTTGTATCATTGGGACTGTTAGCTGATGCCTATCCGCTGCCTCCGTGCACTACAGTCTTTCATTCACATCCACTCACCTGTTCATGATTGTGACTGCCAGCTGATTCCTATCCGCTGCCTCCGTGCACTACAGGCTTCAACCTGCAACTCGTCTGTGTTTCATCATCGTGACTGTTTGGCTGATTTCTATCCGCTGCCTCCGTGCACTACAGTCTTCAACCTGCAACTCGTCTGTGTTTCATCATCGTGACTGCTAGCTGATTCCTATCCGCTGCCTCCGTGCACTACAGTCTTCAACCTGCAACCCGTCTGTGTTTCATCGTGACTGTTTAGCTGATTCCTATCCGCCGCCTCTGTGCGCTTCAGTCTTCAGCCCTTGTCAACTCTCCCGTGTTTCCTTGAGTCTGCTGCCACTATTGTTACCCGCTACTCTCCGTGATCAACTGTTCCAGTTCAACTCTGCTCTGGTGTCCCATCGTTACTGCACCTGCTGGTTGCTATTGGCTACCTCCGTGTTCCCGCAGAGACCCGCTGCTGTTACTTCTCAGCGCTACGCATCCATCTACTGCTGATCCGCTCTCCACGCCTTCCTGGGTTCCCTGCTGGTCTACCTACCTGTGCGCTGCACCTGCTAGACCACCGCTTCACCCATCCAGGGACTTTGCATCCTGCCGGCCTCCTGCCGTTCAGGTATCTCTGCACTTCTGTCTGACTGCCTTCTCCTGAACCACGGTATGCATACTTCCCATTGACTGTGCTGTGTATTGCATACCTTGCTGGACTGTGTTGGTTCTCCTCTGGAGTGTACTATCCGCTGAGTCTATTGCCATCATTGACTGTGTTATCTCATGCTGGATTACTTCAAGAGACTTTCTATATTGGCAGTGTTGTTCAGTCATTTATACATTTATATTGTGCATATTACTGTGGATCAAAGTCAAGGTGCCCGTGTATATATTGTGTTGCAGTCTCTCCCCGTGCACCTCCTCACATATATATTCAGTGGTACAACTTGCTAGTGGCAGACCACTGACCCCTGTTTCCAGTTTCACCTGTTCCAGTATCCTCTCACATAGCAGTGGTACAACTTGCTAACGCAGACCACTGACTCCCCGGATACCTCCACTTGGATTCCATTCCTTCACTCAGACAGCGGTACAACTTGCTATCCGCAGACCGCTGACTCTCATCACCTCCTCGTTTCTGTTGGACATTCCTCCTCACTATAGCAGTGGTACAACTTGCTACCGCAGACCACTGACTACCTTCACGTGTCCTTTGTCCATACAGTTCCTCGTGTATTACTACCTCCATATTGCCAGTGCTGCTAGTCATAGACTTTCCTGAGCATCTCATCATCTGCTATTTCCTGTTCCGTGATCACCCTGCTACCAGAGTACCATATTACCACCTATACTGCTCTGGTAAGCCTATCACCTGGTGATCCCTGGGTAAAGACTCCTAGTGCCCGTGACACGTCTCTACGGGATGTCTCCTAGAGTAAAACTCCACAGGTGTGCCTGCTACACCAACGCGTTTCAACTCTCGATAGTCTTTTTCAAGGTGGTGCAGGTGTTGGAATCAATGATCCTTTTATAGTTCACAGGTAAAAAAATCATTACAAAACAATCCGGATATGCATATAAAGCATATATCTGATTCATCAAACAAACACATAATTTCTTACTACTACACAAATACAAAATAAGTACCATTACAGAGTAAATGTAAAGATAAAAGAAGAAACAGACATATCTTAATCCAAATCAAAAACATAATTAGCGGACATATTTTCTCGGTAATACTAATAGATGTTACAATTTATATAGGAAAGAGCCACTAATAATGAGTCCTATAATATTACCCCTTGTTGATCCATTACACAAAGAAATACCTTCCTACTAGCAACTACCTTAAAAAGGTTAACATTCTTAATTGAATACACTAGGCTCAAATCCTTAAACCCAGAATATTCAGCGGGTGCATTTCTCCCGTTATCTTCAAGACCTGCTGCCCATTCCTTGTTTTGCACCAGTTCCCTGACCTCTAAACCTACCTACCATGAACTGCTTCCTCTTGACCTCATTTGGACAGTATACTCATCTGGTCCTCCTTTGGTCTGTATACTCCATTGGACTATATATTTTACTCTACTGCCTCTTTGTTCTAACGTCTTTATCTGCCTGTTATTACTTGTACTGTCATTGTGTTTGCCGTTGTTCTCATTGCTAATTGCTATCATTGCTCTTCTTAACATCCTTATTCTTGACTACTCCCTCTCTTTCACTCACCACATTCAATTCCTCTCTAAATCATGCCACTTCTACATTCATAACATCTCTAGGATCAGACCCTTTCTCCACCTGGATGCAACCAAGACCCTAATCTCTCGCCTACTGCAACTTCCTTCTCTCTGGCCTTCTTTCTCCCGCCTCTCCCCAGTCCACCCTTAATGTCCCTGCTGATCTTATTATTATTTCCCGCTGCTCTGAATCTGCCTCCCCACTATGCCAATCCTTACAGTGGTACACTTTCCCCAGTTCAAAATTCTTACCCTCACCTATAAAACCCTTACCCAATCCTCTCCCCTGTACATCTCCATCCTCATCTCCCTCCTGCTTCCCTCTCCGTTCTGCCAATGACCACTGCCTCTCCTCACTCATCACCTCCTCTCACACCTGCCTCCACAACTTCTCTGGTGCTGCCCCCCCTACCCCCAAGTTCTGAAACTCATCACTGTCCCTATCAAACTCTCTACCTCTCTCCAAGGCTTTAAATGGGCTATCAAGAACCACTTCTTCATCAAAGCCTACAAGCTTTCCTCCTAACCCACTCTACTACAACCATCACACTGAATCACCCACCTTTTGTCATCCCCATTTGTCTGACCCTATCATCTACCATCTTACGAGTAGGCCACTCTTTCCACTTGTCCTCCTTTCATTATCTATGCCACCAACAAACCTGTGTCTTCTCTCCTTCTCTCAATCAGTTCCCTGTTACAGTTTGGTTCATCCATCCTTCTGGGTACAGACCCAGCTTGCGCTGATTTGCTCACTACTCTGTCCCCCATTTCCCCACTCCTCATGCCTCCTTATTCAAGTTATAGCTAGAGGTTATAGCCTCCCTAGAACACCTTTAATGTGTAACTGTTTTTCCTATATTATATTGTATTGCACTATTATGTTATGTACTATTTTACTGTATGCTTTATATGCTGTGCAGTGGACCCTTTGTTGCTCCTTATAAATGAAAGATAGTAGTAATAATAATAATAAAAATAATAATAATAGTATAAAGCCGATCATCACTTACTGGTATCAAAATAATTAATGGTTTCAATGCAACACACTGATTATTTACATATTTTTCTTGGATTGACCAAACTAGTTTCACAGTACGGGCTTAATATTACATTGTCCAAGATTTTTCATCTTTTTTGGCAAACGTAAATAGAATCAGTCAATATGTTATCTTTTGCAACAGATGATGTGATATGTAAAGTTATGCATGTCTTGGTCTTGACAGTCCTGACCACATAGAAGCCAACCCTCATAGATAGCGATACAATACAGTCAGTGTGAACGACAACAGCCAGATTTGTTAAATCTATGTTTTATATGATTGCTTGCAGCTGAGGCGAGGAGTCTGCTGTCATATCACAGATTAACTTTTTTTATAGTTTTTATTGAATTTATTTTTAAAAAATGGCATACAGCATTGGCTGTCATCTGATTGCAGCTTTGTATACATCTACAAAGTGCATAAATCTTCCAGATCTTCCGTATGGTTGGAAGTGGGATTGCAGCAATTTTGCAAGCATTAGCTGTATGTAAGTCATGCACTTATAAGGGTTGATTTAGATATAGGAGTAAATCCAGCTAATTGGTGCAAACTTTGCAACAGGAAAAAAGCATGGGGGTAGAAATGTAAATTGCAAAGCCTAATATAGAGTTGTGGAACTATTTTATTAATGTCAAGGCTGGTGTGCTGACTGAGGCTAAGTGGCTCATTTTAACAAATGTTTGGGATCAACAGAGGGCTACTCTTGGGTGTACCGCTTTTCTGGCAATTGCCAGTTTGGCAAACTCATGAAATATTTTTTGCCAAAGTCATTTAATTTAACTATGACCCTTACTGTGTTATTAAACAACTCAGGCATATAAGACAAGATAGTAGCTTTATCTCAATTACATATTAGGTGTGTACACTTTTTAATGAGGCTGCTTTCGTCTGTGTATAAACGCTCATCAAGAACCTGTTGTCACCTAGATACACACAAGCATCACCAATGACAGAGTTTACACATCCTCTGAGTAGACAATAAATCCAGCCTACTTGTGCTCTGAAAAAGTTCTGAAACTGCAAATTTAAGAACTGAGGGCTTAATTTAAGATCGAGGGATTTTAAAAGCTGAGGCTGGATCTGTGGACTGTACTGGTACTCTGAAGGTTAATAATTTGACTAAGGGAGTACGCCCATCTGAGTCATGGGGAGGGATCATTGGAAGTGATATATGGGATGGGCGGAGGAGAAACAGTCTCTTGTACAGCTGGACGTTGGTGGAGAAGTATCTCTGTACCCTGTGACTGTCCCCTTGTGCCTTTAGTTTTCATTTCTCTGCTCCTCTTTTCATTCTCTTTCTGTCTTTTGCTAGCTCTTATTTTTCAGTCTATTTTTCCTTGGTTGTTTCTGTGTGTATTGGTCTGTTTTTATTGTTTTCTGTGTCCTTCATTTTATTCCCTTTCCCCCCCCCCCACTTTTTCTTCTGTGCTGTCCTCCCTCTTCTCTTCCTCCTGTTTGTTTTTTTCCTCTTTCACTCCCGCGTTACCACTCGTCCCCCCATCCCTTTCTTTTTCTTCCAGTCTTACCTTCTTTTTCTCCTCTAGTTTTCTTTACCCAGAGCATGGAGCTCTAGTCCAGGTTCCCTGCTCCTCCCCTGTCTTCGTAGGGCACCTGCTGCTTGGAGTTGGGGTTTCCCCATTCTCCCTCCAGGAGGGTCAGCGGGTGTACCTCACACCCTCTGTCGCGGCCTGTGGCGGAGCGGTACTATTCGTCTGGGGCCTTGCGACTGCAAGTGACGGAAGTCATTTCCGGGCTCACGGTCATTCTTCCGGTGCAACCCCCAGTGGCAAGGAGTCTCGGGGTGCACCGGGGGGGGCGGGTCGAGCTGCACTGTTAGCAGGTGCAGTAGGATGGTAGAGGTGGTGGCTCCCCCCAGCACTAATCGGGACAGTAGGTCCCACGGGTGTGCTGTATAGGTCAGTAGTCGGGGCTCACAACAGCAGCATTATTTGGGGGGCGACCCTCACGGCGGTAGTAGTACGTCAGGCCATGCCCTGGGGTGACAGCCAGTACGGGGGTAGGTGTTCAGCGCGCCTTAGGTCCCATCAGTCACTCAGAGTGCCTCAAGTTAGCAGCAGGGCCTCTAGGCATGGTAAAATTAGGTACTCGGACCATAGTGGGAAGGCCCCCATACAAGGGGAGGTTCAGCAAATTACGAAAGGCTTTTCTTCAGGCCGCATGGTGGAAGAATCCCGGGATCTACAGGGTACACAGGAGGGGACATAGCATCAGACTGGTAATGGGGGGGTGGGGTCATACATCCCTGCGTAGCCATACATTTCCAGTGGCTCAGTAGTCAATGGTATCGGGGTAGCCACGTTATGCAGGTCACGGTCTAGGAGTAGGTCGATCCAAGGGAGTGTTGCAAGTGCCGAGCAGCAAAGTGAGGTAGTTCGCAGGGCAGCACAGGTGTCATCTAGTCACGGCCATAGGTCGATGTCTTACGGATCTATGTGTCAGGATTCTCTTGGTAACACGTCTCTTGGAGCAGATGATGGACATGTTGGTGTCGGGCGAAACTCCAGGTTGGGGAGTCGGGAGCGGCATTCTTCATCACGAGTGGTTTTGGAGGGTCAGTTGATTGGTTCTTGGGCCAGTCCCGTTTTCCAAGGTGAGTGGAATATATATAATTTGCCTGATGTTCAACCTGTCTTGTTGGACTGTTGTAGCTCAAGTATTGCCTCTTCTGACTACGGGGACTGCCCCCAGAAGCTGGTTAAGTGCTTGCAGAAGTATTTTGTGCTCCGTCAGGGCAATCACGCGGCCGCAGGTAGGCCCGAGCATTTTGGGGGCTCCCGTCTATCTGGGGGGGAAATGGCACGGTCATCTTTCAGGGAGTCAGGAATACTGTGTGGTACAGGATTGATAAAAGCTGGTATGTGGGTACGTTTGCCGTGTCAAAACAGGGCAAGAATGTGGTGGCGGCTGCAATGTCTCAGGGGGGTGGAGGAGAAGCCAGCTATAAATCTTATAAGAACTGGCTTACGGGCGTTTACCTCTTTGCCGCCTGTTACTTAGAGAACCAGCCGCAGGAGTGGATGGACATGTTGAAGTACCTGTGCATGAGATATACATGTCGTCCCGCCCCGGGTTTTGGTTAGCTGATGACGAGGTGTTTTGGGAAAATTACGATGGTCACGCCTGTTGGGTTATCGCAATGTGGAAACTTGGTAGAAGGTTTCCCAGGATGGTTGGGGGGTTGGTGCTGCGGCCACAATATGGCGGTGGCAGGCGGGGCAAGGCAGGGGTAATACGCCCTTTCTCAGCAAGGGTCGGTTTTATCCTTTTAACTGTGCAAGTTGCCCACACGGGCCAGGGTGTATGTTCTCCCACAGTTGCCTTAAATATGGGGATGGTCACCCAGCTTCATGTGAAAAGCGGGACAAAAGGGGAGGCTCTGGTAAGCAGCCCAGCCCTGGCGCTGCGGAAAGGAAGATCACCGATTAATGTGGTTAGCCTGGGGCGATGGCTCAGTTGCTACCCGCGCAAATATGAGGCAGAATTTTTGAGGGAGGGTTTTTTTTGCACGAATTTTGGTTACTTATTGAAAGGCCGGTTCATTCAAGTAGGGTGGGCAATTTGAAATCAGCCAGTTTGTTCCCCGGGGTGTTGGCGGCTAAACTTAGCAAGGAAGTTCCGCTCTGGCGCATGAGCGGACCTTTCCGGAACCCACCTTATCGGGACTTCATGGTTTCCCTGGTAGGGGTGGTTCCCAGTAAGACTGCAAGGATATTTCGACTCGTTCAGCACCTCTAATTTCCCTATGGTTCTTTGCTGAACGATGCGATTCCGGAGAAGTTTTGTAGGGTCATCAATGATGATGATGATGATGATAGGGTCACTTACCAGTCCTTAGAAGCTACCCTTGAAATGGTGTGGGGTTTTGGTGAAGGCACATTGCTAGGAAAGGTTGTCGTTGAGTCGGGTTTTAGTTTGGTGCCGCTTCACTCTGACTCTTTTCCCTTCATGGGTTTCAGGTTGGATGATGGCTATTATGTAGATAGATGCCAACCCATGGGTAGCGAGGTTTCCTGTGCATTCTTCAAGTGTTTCAGTTCATTCCTACACTCAGGGCCTGATTAAGGGTCTCAGCCGCCCCAGGCTACTACACTAGTCCCCCCCCCCCCATCCCTAGTGTGTGTGTAAATAAAATTTTTATATATATATAGATATATATCTGTAAATAAAATTGTAAAACATTAATACATTAAACACACTTCATTATGCACTTCCTCTCTTACCTGATCTTGCAGTGTAGACTACCTGGTGTTCTCTTTTGCATGTTCTTGGAGTGTTGTCCGTTGGCTGGCTCCTGGAAACTTGGGAGTCCTGTATTTAAAAAAAGATGCAAAAAATATTGCAAAAATTGTATTATAGTGCAAAATTTTAACAAACCCTGAATGATACAAAACAACCCCCTAATACAGACAGACAATAAAATATATGAAAATTATTTACACTCCTATAGTAACATCTACCAGCCCTGTCTATCTAGTATTTAGTATTCTAGTGACCGCTGAAACCACAGTCAGCATCAACATCACCGCCACACAATACAGAAATCCTGCCCTCTACAAGCTATTTCATCACCTCCCCACCAATTCATCCCCCCTGTCATTATTATCAACCCGCACCAGACAGTTTATGACCCCACCTATCCAATTCACTAACCCCCCCCGTAGCCAGTTCATTACCTCCCCATTGCTTTTTCATTAATCTCCCCTATCCAATTCATTAACCCCCCCTCTAGCCAGTTCATTACCTCCCCATTTTCACTTCATTAATCACCTCCCTCTAGCAATTTCATTAACACCCACCATCCAATTGATATGCCCCCCTATCCAATTCATAGCCCCCCCCCTCTAGCCAGTTCATTAATCCCCATTTTCACTTCATTAATCCCCCCCTCTAGCCATTTCATTAACTCCCCCATCCAATTCATATGCCCCCCCCCTCCAGCCAGTTCATTACCTCCCCGTTTTCACTCCATTAATCCCCCCTATCCAATCCATACTAGCAGATCATTAATCCCCCCATATCCAATTTATAAGTTCCCCCCCTCCACATCCGATGTGTCACCCCACTGACATTTAACAAGCAGTTACCTTGCTGTCTTCTGTTCTCCTCTGACCAGACGCCGGCGCTTCTGTCATCTTCACACGCAGCTAACAGCATCCAACGCTGTTAGCTGCATGCGCGCTCTGTGTGATTAGTGTGGTCACGTGAGATGTGAGATCTCACGTGACCACACTAAGCAATACACTGATAGGGCAGCTAACAGCGTTGGATGCTGTTAGCTGTGTGATTGGTTACAGGAACATGCGGGACCGCCCCCTTGAGGCCAGGGGCAGCCCCATTAGAGGAGAAAGAAGCCGATCACCGGCACTTGAAGAAAAAAAAACAAAAAAAAAACCCAACAGCTTGTCAGTGTTCCGCGCTGCGCCCCCCCAGGACTCAGCTCTCCAGGCTGCAGCCTGATCAGCCTAGTGGTTGATCAGGCCCTGCCTACACTGGTGTGTCTGCACGGGCACAGGCCATCAGGGAATCGCCCATTACTTGGATGATTTCTTTGTGGTCGGGCCTGGGAGTGCTGCTACCTGCAAGGAGATGTTGTTCTCAGTAATGGCCCTTTTCCATTCCTTGGGCGTCCCAGTCGCTAGAGAAAAAATGTAAGGTCCGACAACGCGGTTGTCATACCTGGGTATCGATATAGATACGGTTTTTGGCCTCTGTCAGTTGGTGCTTGACAAAGTGAGTAAGCTGCATGGGACGATAAAAGAGGTGCTAGGGCCCGGTGGAGTGACGTTGCGGCAGGCTCAAGTGTTATTGGGGCGGTTCAATTTCGCTTGCCTGGTGATACCTATGGGACGGGTATTTTGTCGGGAACTCGAGCGGGCAATGGTCGGGCATAGGCACCAGCATGGTTGAATCCCTCTCTTTGCAGAGATTCGAGAGGATTTGTCAGTTTGGGACCTGTTCCTCCAAAACTTTAATGGAGTGCGGTTATAGCCTGCACCGCCGGTGTCTAGCCAGGAGCTGGAGCTCTTTACGGACGCATCTGGGGCAGTGGGCTTTGGGGCCTATTTTGCGGGGGAGTGGTACGCTGCCCAGTGGCCTAGGGAATAGGTGCTATCCGGCTGGACAGCTAATCTGACACTCCTTGAGATTTTCCCGATAGTAGTGGTGGTTGAGCTTTGGACAGGACGTTTTTTGGGAAGCAAATAATTTTCTGGTGTGACAACCTCGGAGTAGTGCAGGCGATCAATAGGCAGAGGGCCACTTCACCTCCAGTGATTACGCTCCTGCAGCGGTTGGTATGTCGCTGTCTGTCCTGCGACATATGCTTTCAAGATCGTCACGTGTCTGGCGTGGAGAATGGGTTGGCGGATGCGTTGTCCAGGGGGCAAATGGAGAGGTTTAGGACTTTAGTACCTGGGGCATCCCTAATGGGTTTACCCTGTCCCACTTATGTATGGCAGATTGTCAAGCCAACATAGAGGGTTTGGCCAAATCATCCCTTGCTCCTACGACTCGGAAGAAGTATCGTGTCGCTTAGAACAAGTGATGCACTTTCCAGAGCCAGGGCCATGGCAGTGAGGAAAATGAGGACAAGCACATGCTTGCATTTGTCTGGACAGGGTTCCAAGCTGGCAGGTCTAGAGCTGCTATGGAAGGATCACTGGCAGGGATATCATTTTTCGCTAGGCTGTGGGAGGAGACGGATTACACCAGAAGCTTTTTGATTTCCAGGGCGCTTAGGGGTTGTGCGGGAGAGCGCTCGGTACCCATTAGCAATGCCTTGTTAAGCAGCTTGTTGGCCGCGATCCCAAGGGTGGCACGAGACAGCTATGAAGTGGCTTTATTTTGCACGGCCTATGTCATGTTATACTTTGGCGCTCTCCGTGTGAGCAAGCTAATTGCGTCCTACAGATCCTCCGCCCTTTCAGGTATGCTTGGGCAACACGTGGCTTTATCTGGCAATTCCGTGGGCTGCAAGGTGAGGAAATCTAAATCAGACCAGCTGGGACGAGGGAGCTGCATTACAATAGTCCCGAAGGTGGGTTGCTCTGTTTACCTGATTGCAATAACCAGTCAATTTGCTTCCCTGAGACCGAGTGGGACTCTCCCATGGTTGGTGCATGACGGTGGTTCTCCCCTCCATAGGTACCAATTTTCGGTGGTGTTAAACGTACCTTGATGGCGTGGGTATGGATGGTTCTCAGTTTGGCACACATTCATTCCATATTGGGGACAGCATGGTGGCTAAGTGGTTAGAACTTCTGCCTCACTGCACTGGGGTAATGAGTTCAATTCCTGACTATGGCCTTATCTGTGTGGAGTTTGTATGTTTTCCCCGTGTTTGTGTGGGTTTCCTCCGGGTGCTCAGGTTTCCTCCCACACTCCCAAAAAACATACTGGTAGGTTAATTGGCTGCTACCAAATTGACCCTAATCTGTGTGTGTGTGTGTGTGTGTGTGTGTGTGTGTGTGTGTGTGTATGTTAGGGAATTTGACTGTAAGCCCCAATGGGGCAGGGACTAATGTGAGTGAGTTCTCTGTACAGCTCTGCAGAATTCGTGGCGCTATATAAATAAATGGTGATGCTGCTGCGGTTTATGGGGCGTCAAAGCCCGCTATAAAGGAGTTAGGCAGGTGGAAAACTGATGTGTATAAATGACCCTCTCTACTTCCTTGACGTTTCTTCTCAACTGGCTCTCGCTGCTGTGGGGGCACAATGTTTCGGCTGATTGTGCTTTTAGAAGCAGGGCGGGAAGGGATTTCTCCATTTTTTCCTCTAAACAGTGGGCCTGATTAACACTTGGCACCACAAGGTTTTATGATTTTACATTTGCTTGTGTTTTTGCTCCCTTCTTTTGTTTTCCTTATTTCACTTTGTGGGAATGTACACTTCTTGTACGGTGGGCTGCTAATTACGATGGATGTGAATGTGCATGCTTAAGTCTCTTAGCCATGCTGGCCTTTTTGTTTCTTTTTCCTTTTCCATTCACGTTTCTTTGAAATGTGCTTGTGTGGAGTGTAGGCCAATGTGTATATTTGTTTTTTGCTGCTTCTTACAGACCACAAGACCCTGCAGCTGATCTGGCTGTTTGGACACTCGTATGTTCATTGGGCTGCGTTGTATAGGTAGGGCAGCAGGAGACACATCTTCTATTCCGGGGTAGGTAGTGGTCCAGTGGATATATCAGAGGGGTTTACAGTGGCCCGGTTTTAGGAAACTCCTGGTAGACGAGGTAGCAAAACGAGGGGTCCCCCATGTTGTGTTAGTTCATCTAAGGGGGAATGATTTGGAATTAGGAAAATTTGTTGATCTTAAATTTATCGATTTGGTCTGAGTTGCCTTGGGTCTGTGCCTCCTGGCCTGACCTTATTATATGCTGGTCTGATGTAGTGCCTAGCCTGAATTGGCATTATTTCTGTGATGACCAGGTGGCCGATGAGGTACGGAAGAAGGTTAACTCGGTGATAGTCAGGTTCATTCGATCGTTAGGTGGTGTGCAGATTGAACACCTGCTTATTCGTTTTCAGAATCAACGTCTTTATAGGCCAGATGGTGTTCATTTGAGTGATGAAGGCATGTTGTTGTTCATAGGGGTTGTTTATAAGGGCATAGAAGAGGTGTTGAAGGGGGTGGCGGGCCTCTGTTCAATGGATCCAGGCGTGGCCGGAAATCGCAGTGTGGTGGATGGCCAGTGGTAAGGACACATTACAGTAGCGGGCACACTTAACCCATCTTTTTCTCAATGGAATTAGCTATAGTCTCGGTCCAAGTACCGCCCGGGCGGGTTGGCTTGTGGTTGCTTCCGTTAGCCTAGAAAGGGGGCGGGTTCTGTAGTGCCCGGGACGGCTGCCCCATTTAAGGTAGATATGTGCACCTGAAGTGTGTTGGTTGTGTTGGTTTGTGGATGTCCCATGGTAAATGCTGGGGCATCCTGCTTTGCCTAGCGGATGTCAAACTGAGTGCTCTCTTTCTCCACCACCAGACCTTTACAAAATAAATTCCTTTGCTTTCGACACATCTAAGTTGTTGTGTCATTTATTTTATGTTTAGTTAAATGTAGTAAGAGTTTAAGGGAAGGAATGGATGTCAGCCGTTAAGCATTTTAATGTTTGTGTATCTTACGTCATCATCATCAGTTATTTATATAGCGCCAGCAAATTCCGTAGCACTTCACAATTGGGGACAAGCACAGTAATATACAATACCGGGCAATACAGACAGAGAGGTAAGAAGTGTTGGTATATAGGAGCGCTCTGCTCCCTCTCCTATTTATTTACCTGCATTTCCCTGGTGGTGTAGGAGGAGGAAGTGGGGCTGGACGCCTCACGTCCTAAATGCTCTACTGCGCATGCAGGAACAGCGCAAACTGGAAGTTCGGCTTTTGCGCCGGCAATTCCACACAGACCTAGCACAGAGCAAGTTGCAGGACTAATAGGCTGCAAGGCCACAAGTATATAAACCCTCATATAGTGACCGGAGACTCTCCCCACAGTATAACACTATATAGGAGAGGACTCTGCCACAATAAGATCCTGCACGGTTGTGCAGAGATTATAAGTCTGCATCTACATATATGTATATAGAAGAATACTGTACATATACAAGTGCATCTGCATAAGACTGTGTATACAAGACTGTATTGCCTGATTGCTGCTGTTCTACAAAGTATACCAACTGTGAGTACCTGCATCAACTCTATTATTACCAAGTTCAATAAGCAGCGACCTGTTTAAGTTTAAAAGCGTTTGTAGCTTCACATCCACCTAACACCGCTGATACCTTTAATAACATCCAAAGGTTTAACTAATAAGAAGGCCCTGCTCGCAAGCTTATAAATTATGGGTTAATTGGAACCTGTACGGTCCTTTATGATGTAATACATAATGTAAGATTGTTACTTTGACCACATCCATTTTAAGGTACACTCACTATGGGGTACCCAAAATTATATACATTCGAACAAAAAATATAAAATTAATGTGTTAAATTAGTGTACTGCACAAAATCATAATTTGATGTTAGCTGATATATATATAGCTGAGATGGTTTGGTGAAAAGAAATGTCATTATCGTAGCCTAAAAGTAGTTATATTTATAGCTATATTCTATGGTAGGAATAGTACGATTCAAACTAATATTTGCATATAAAGACTGAAAAGACATCATCATCAGCTATTTATATAGCACCACTAATTGCGCAGCGTTGTAAAGATAACACACTCACATCAGTCCCTGCCCCATTGGTTCTTACATTCTAAATTTCATAACACACAGACCAATGGAGACTAGAGTCAGTTTAGTAGCAGCCAATTAACATATTAGTATGTTTTGAGTGTGGGAGGAAACCGGAGCATCCGTAGGAAACCCACGCAAACACTGGGAGAACATACAAACTCCACACAGATAAGGCCATGATCAGTAATAAGAGAGTGTGATAACTTTACTACTGTGTGGAGCAAAATTTATGTATTAATTAGTACTGTGAGAATGTAAATATTTGTACAGTATGGTTAAAAAAACATATACATCAGATCCAGCTGTTCCTTCATATGCTTCCATATAACCTCATATTACCCCATATAGCCAGTATATCTCCATATAACCTCACATACCACCAGATAACTAATATTCCCTGATATATCCAAAATATTACCATATAGCCTCACATGCCCTCAGGTAGCCAATATGTCCTCCATCAGGAGTGTAACAAAAACTTTGAAAGCCCATAACCTCTCTTCACTTACCTTTATGGTCAGCGGCCTCCTCTTCCTCTGCTGTGTGACACTGTGCACTTCACTTCCTTCTCAGAAAGGAAGGGAACTTCAGTTCCCCTCAGTCCTACACTCCCGGGTTGTGTGCATGACATTCTGGGCTTCAAGTTCCTTGTGGTATGAACTGTTAACTCCCTGCTCACCATGGATACTGCAGAGGGAAGCAGGTCCAAGAGCAGCCTGTATGGCACCGACTAGGGCCCTGGCAGCTAAGAGGTCCTGATGGGCCCTCTCGACTGTGGGACTCCAGAGAAGCTGCTACCCCAGTAATTATCCGTGTGTCCAACATATAGCCAATATGCCCATACAGTTTCATAAGACCCCATACAGTATGTGGAGGCATATGAAATTATATCATATAGTCTCATGTCCTTAATGTTCCCGCCATGGTCAAGAGTACTCACCACTGCTCCATCTCTTTCTCCCTACTGTGTCTTCATCCTGTGCCTGTTTTCCTCCTGTGTCTTCCTTCCTTCTCTTTTCCCTGCTTCCACCTAATAGCCTTAAATAGGCTGAATGGACATCTGCTAAGACAATGATGGGCAATAAAAACAGTAGAAATAAGACTACACTCAGTTAATCCCATACTGACCAGGGTACCAGCTACATGGCGATATAAATGCGTACAATCATTCCGCGCATTGCTCGAATGAAATGCTATTATGGAGACATATGTGATTTTGGCACTTATGCCTCACTGGCGCCTGGAGGGGTGGGACAGGTTAGGGAAGGGGCGTGTAAACACAGGCTGAGTACACTAAAGGCGTATTCACACAAATGGACCTAATGCAGACCTGCAGAGATATGTATAAATGCCTGTTAGGAGGTGTATGTTTTGCACCTGCTCTAGGGCATATAGAGATGTTCACTATTCTGCATTCAGGCAGAAATATGCTCGTTTTCCAAGCTCTTTTTTAAGAATAAGTTACTCTCATTTTGTGTCCAACTCTGCATCAACCACTCTATGTTTTATTATTAAAACTTGTAAAGGAAAAGTTGACATTTACACCATACAAATACAATGGTGCTGGTTTGTCTTTGTCTGCATTCTCCATCATTGCTGCCTTCTCTAATATTATCTTTTTAGCCAGGGCAATGCTTCTGTAAACATTTATTTTAATATCTATTGGATCATTATCGGGCATGTTGGTAAATGCAGTCTGTTGTTGGCCGCTATCAGCCTTTATGTGCGATCATCTCCTGAAAAGCCACAGTGACGGTGCTGCTCTGTCCAATTAGCCAGCCCTGTCTGTGACCAAATCCAAGTTATCCTGCTACTTGGACTGAGTGGCATAATCGCTGCATGTAGGGCTAACTGTAGAAGCATTACCAGGAGAATCATTTACAATGATACAGTCATTTGTGTAGATTAATATGAATTATACAATTTTTTATAGATGTTTTCTTAGTATTTGTAACGAGTACAAATGACTGCAACCCAATATATTTATTTTATGACAAGTCACAAGCAGACATATCTTCCAGTGTTCCGCTTCTTAAGTTATATAATATAGCTGCTTTTCCTTTTTTTGGTTTTTCTTTTAAGTTTACACATCCTCATCATATGCTGTGCTATTTCAATTTAGGGCTCAGGAAACCAGACAAACTATCAACTCTGCAAATCTACTACAACATGGTCAGCCTTAGGCTACAGGACCAAGTTTGCTTCAACTGACTGCCTTGGATATTTGATGGCTGATTGTACTTTTCTTGGAAATGAGTTGTAATAGTAAACTTTGAACAAAATAGAATACTTGAAGGAAAGTTACCGAATGCATATATGACCTTCCTTTCTGTCTTCAAATATTTAGTCTTAGCAGAAGTAGAGTATTGCAGCTTCCTGATGGTCAATTAGTGCAATAATTGCAATAGTGTAAATGGAAATGGAAAGGAAAGTTATATCGGTGTACAAAGCCTCCAGCACAATGCAAACATTAAATTAACAAATTGCCAACAATATTGTACTTACCGTGACAGTGACAAGTGAAAAAGATAGAGTTTTATGTGGTCCAGCGTTTTCGGGGGTGCCTTTTGCCCCGCTTATATTAATGTATTGCATATATCTGTAGCCCCCCTTTCATTACCCACTTGCCTGGTAGCTGGGTTAGTTGTATTTATAATTGGTATCTACCTCTGTATTGCCTTGGATCTGCCATTTGAGACTCTTTATCTGCAGGTCTTTGCAGGTGAGTGGGCAACCAACAGGTTTGGTAACAACATAGTTCAAATGTGATAGCAGGGTATAAGTGCAAGTTGAGATAATAAAGAACACCAGGCTATCTCTCCCTTTGAAGTTGGCAGCTTTACTTACATGACCAACATTCCTCTCCAGCACAGTTCTTAACTATGTTATAACATTTTTCTTGTGGTCTTTACATTCTCTGTGGAGGTTGACAATTCCTTTATTAGGAAGGGTTTATCTATCAGGAAGAGAAGCTTTATTTATTGACCAAGTGTGCCTGTGTTCTTTGTTTGATGCTACATAAGAAAACATTTTGCATCTCCAGACAGAAGAGCTTGTAGTTTTGCATGATGGGTATCCTATCTCTCACCTCTGAGCTTACATGATTGCTGTCACTCCAGCTTCCTCTTACGCACTGGGCCCTAATTCTCTACCTATGGCTGCAGTAGGTAACTTGCAAGTGTAGTTACAGTACTCACAAGTGTCTCAGGTGTCTCTCATAGTGAACACCCATTCTTACACTGTTCCATTCCCGTACAGGCCAGGCAAGCATCATTCTGTCCTGCGGTCTCCCTCGAGTCCTCAGGTCTCCCCCGCTCTCACACTAAGTTCTGGAGCCTCCTTCTCGGAACTCAAACACTCTTTAATGCATGGCAGCCGGTTTCCTCATTCACAATCACTATTAACTATTATGAATGAATGCGAAAGATAACTTAAAGTTCTCCAAGCTCCCAGCTATTTCTCTCTGAATCCTCTGGGACTCCCAAGTCACTCATTTTAAAAACTCATATATATTCACACCGTGGTAGATGCCATTTTGTGGATTGAACCATTTTGTACAAGTGAGTAGAAAGACACTAAGGTATGAACTAGCCTGTCTCATGCCTCAGTGAAGTAACAAGTTCCGCGTGAATTGATTGCAATCTGAAGAATATTGATTCTGCCCATAAAATGGTTGCCTCTACTGTTATGAGGTAACTTTAATATTTATATAACGCTGCTGAATTTTGGTTAAGAACATAAAACATTGACTAACACATAAGTTTTTAATTAAATGTATTTAGTTTGTTCTTGATGTGGAGCACTGGGATGGCCGATCGGTGGTGCAGGGTTTACTGTGGTTGGTGTAGGTCTTGTTTCTCTGTTGCCGGTTTGGTAGGTTGTCCCGGGTAGTTAAGTAAAGGATCATTTCTGGATTCAGGTTGCGGTTGACTGAAATTAATGGAGAAAGACAAAGTTGTTATAAGATATAAATTAAAATGAAAGAAATTATAGTGCAATGGCATAACCATGCAGTGAAGTTTATTGTAAATGTAAAGAGACTATACAGTGTAGATGTAATGGATAAGGTTAATGAATGTACAATATGTTGCTATTATGAGACTATAAGCATGTGAATTGTCTAAGGGGATGAATGGGGGTGTGACATAGTTCTGTGTGTATATATCTATATATATAAAATAAGTAGTTTGTTTGTTTGTTTGTTGGCGAATATCTTACACAGCTCTCAGGGGAAAGCAGCCAAATCTTACATAGTTATTTAGTATTGAAAAGTAACCTATTAGACTATCAGGGGCATCTGCCCCCTGGGCCTGGCCCATAGAGGGCTACCTTGGGCTGGGTCACTGGGCCACCTGCATTTCCTTTCCTTTAGAATGTTCCTAGTAGGCTGCAGAGTTGAGTCTTGCCCCCGGGCTAAAACTCGCCAGCCCTCCCCCTGTAGACTACATAGCTACAAAGTGACAGTGCAACAAATATTGAAAACATAATTTTTGAGTTGGAAACAATTGCTTGACTGCTGGAAGGAAACCTCACCACAACACGACATAACGACAACGCGACAAAGTATGTATATATATATATATATATATATATATATATATATATATATATATATATGAAACCCATTTCTATGTGCTCTTTGAGCGATGTAATACATCTCTTCAGACAAACAAGAGTGACATATGTAATAAAATCAGTGCTGATGTACCCTAACTCATGATTAATTTAAGACTGTTTAATATATAAATGAAGTTAAATCTAGCATTTAGACACAAGTATATTTAAGGTAACATTTTTTTTAACCATTTTTAATATGATTTATACATTTACGTGTACATATAAAACATTTCTCAGTTTCTTAAAGGAAACATATTTAGCAATTATTTGCATAAGGCTGACTTAACTTTCTAGTGTTGTGTACAATATATTGTGCTTGTGTTTAGCACCATGACTGTGGTTAAGACCTCGAGGGTCAATATATTGAAATTCCCCAGATGGAAAAAAAAAACACATCCATTACAGAAGATTGGTGGTTTTATGCATCTTTTAGCTGTTGTATGGAAATGAAATAACCAAAACCAGAAGTAACAGAGTGCACAAAAAAGTGGCCGCTGAACAAAGTTACATTTATTCAAAATGAGGAGAATATTAGCTTGTCTGACTTTCTCTCTTAGTTATTTTTTGAATATATCAGTCTGACATGTTGCTGCATTTGAAATTGATAGAGTTCTACCTCTCAGGAGCCGTCCTGGTTTTAATAGACGGGGAATTAAAGTTTATGTTCCAATATAAGAAGTTTGTCGTTCAACGAAATTTCCTCATGCATCACTGTAATGGGTGTACTGTGCTCTGTTTCATTATGTTTTATTTAAATAAATACGTAGGTGTAGTTGCTTTAACTTTGATTTAAATACGTTTTTCTTTCATTAGTTCTCAAGCTAAATAATCGTGAACAATACAATTATGTTGCATTTAAACATAACACACCTTATTTTAATATTTTATATTTCTTTAAACTTAGTATTTTCTAAAACCTTGCCTCTTTTGTATGTTTTTCCAAAGATGATGTGTCTTGTTTTTGTGTTTATTACTTGGGTCTTATTTAATGTAACAATTACTGGTGTGGTGCTGTACATTGTAGCAAGATGAATTTAAATGGAAGATTTCCGACACAGTTGCAAAACTTGTACCCCTTGTTTCCTGGCATGGATGTATGGATAGTCTGGGAAAAACAACAATAAAAATGTATTTTTTACAATGTTGTTGGGACCCAACTAGCCTAATGTGTGCTTTCTTAAACATTTTCGAGAATTAACAGACACAAACCCCTTGAGCTGGCCAAACACATCTATGTATCCATTCACCATGATCACCAAGCTAGCAGACCTTTGGCCAATTTAGATACAAGCAGGTTCTAGGTGCTAAGTACTGTAAAATATAAAAGTAATGTAAAATATAAAAGTTTTATTACAACATTGGTATATAGCACGTTCCGTGTTACAACACTGGTATATGACACGTACCGGCCGGAACAAAAAATAAATAAATAACAATGAAAATGGAAATGGAAACTGCAAATGTACACGGTATGTTGCAAATATGTGCACATATATTATAATATATTATAATATAACAATTTAGTCACACACAGAAAAGACTATATTGCGCAGATCTATTACGTTCATTCGGTTGTCAGAAAAAAAATGGCGTGGTCAGTGAATAACACTATGTGCAAATTTTTGGTCCAACCTTATCATATCACAAAGAGATCAGGCTGTTTGCAGCTGGCAACTACTATAGAGGTCATTTGCAAGATTAAACACCTGTGCCGCAGTGCAAATAGAGCTTTGGACCCACTCTGTACCTACATTTGCACAAATGTGCCTACATTTTGGCTGGGGTGCATAGTTTTGAAGAGCAAATTAGCTGCATTTGCAGAGGAGCAGATGTTTCCACAGTGAAGAATGGTGGAGATGAGCAGAGTCAATGTGTTTCCACTGTATGGAAGAGACGCACTAGTGCTCCTTATTTTGCTGAGCAGTGCAGAAATGAGCGGTATTATGGTAATGAGTTAAAGGGATAGAGTTTTCCTAAATTCAGGGATGTTCCTTCATGTACGGCCAATCCCTGCCAACAAAAGAACTTGCATACTGCACAAGCTCGGAAGTTGTGAAAACACTTCACTTACACAGTGTACTGTGATGTTACAAATACATAAAGAGATAATATAAAAATGGGCAGCCTCACTACCCACTTCAAGAAACAGCTTTGCAACCCCAGTGCTCAATGATAGGCTAGGATTTTAGTGCTGCACTGACCACATCAACGCAGGACGCGCTCCCAATCTACTATTGACTGGGTGCCACCCCATCACATCAAGTGCCCCATCACATCAAGTGCCCCATCATATCAAGTGCAGGGACTCCAGCTCTTCTACTGTATGTGTGAGAGAAGTATCAGGAAGAGGACCAGACAGTGCCATCCAGTTCTTCTAATCATGGCTCTCACTGTTTATTTATGGTAAGTGAAGGAGGGCTAAATAACTGAGGTAGGGGCATGAACAGATGGTGTTGGGGGAGAAAGAGAAGAGTGGATGGTGTGTGGGATGTAATGAATTACAGGTATGTGGGGGGTGAGTAAAAACAGATGATTGTGGTGGGGCTATTGAATCGGTGGTAAGGTGAGGGGATTATATGGTAGAGTGGTGGTACTGTGGGCAGAAATCAGTTACAGTGACATCTAGATATACCAAAGCACAACTGCCAAACACTTGAAAAAAATAAAGAAAAACATTTATAATACCATGGTGAAAAGTATTTGATCATGTTATGAAATAAATGTATTTATTGTTACACCAATGAGATGTGGGGACTCTTCATGTATTGTAGCAGCTGGGGGCTATTAGTTTAATATGGAGTTTCTTTATGTTAAATGTGGAGCTACTAATGTCATTTGAGGTTGATGAACGCCAGTAGTATATTGTATTGGCTAATAATGCAGTGCGTGAGTTACCGATGGGGGCGAGTTAGGTGCTGAACCACAGGCCTCGCAGAGACTGTAGCCCGGGTGTCTGTTAAGAGATCAACTCCAGGTGGTTGCTATGCTGATAAGGCACACAAGCCTGCTACAAAGCTAGAGGAGAGGAGGGGCGTCTGTTACAGAAAGAATTATGAAAGGAAAAAGTGAGGGAAAAAGGATAGAGAGAAGAAGAGACAGTGAAGAGAGGTGACGTGACAGCCGGGACCTGGGACAGTGGGAAGGAGGTCCATGACTCTCTCGACATTGCCTGGGAGCAGGTGACAGTGGCTGCCGCATGGAGACAAAATCTTCTATTAACTAAGTAAAACTGGGTACACACTAGAGGTTTTTCAACCAATTATCATGCCAATCACACAATAAACAACTGTTAAGTCCGATATCACATTAGTGTGTACGCTCCCACGATCATGTTTTATCATACCAAAGCACATCATATCGTTTGATTTGGTTTTATAAATGGATTAAAAATCACTGTCATGGGGTGTGGCTTGGACTCCATGAGAGAAAGACGTGCCTAGCGAGAGCTCCGTGCAGTAATCCCTTTAAAATAAATAAAAAAGCGGTTTCACCTACCAACTTGCACCTTAACCCGACACGGGGTGGTTGTGGAGTCCTGCTGCATCCGACGGTACAGTTTTTGAGCCGGGAATCGGCGCTTTGCGGGATCCGGACGTGAGGCTTAGCTCCTGAGGCGGACCAGAGGTCCGACAGCCCACACAGTAAGAAGCCCGATTGCCAGTCACCAAAGCCTCTCTGGGCTTGCGAGATAGCGGCTCCTACCTCGCTGTCCCCGATCGCTTCAACTGGCTCGAGGGGCGTGAACCAGCGACTATCGCCGGGGACGAGTACATCCGGTGCCCGTCTGGATCGGAGGCGCCCTGCAGCTGCTCACCGCTGCTGAGGACTGGCCCCTCTGAGTGACATAGGATCGGAACGTGCGCCTTACCTGGTGCTTGTCGGCGGTTCTCTCGACGGCACCCCAGCAAACCGAGGCCTGTTCCCTCCTCTCTAGCCGCGATCTCCAGTGCAGCTCTCGGCCGGCCCGACTGACTTCCGGTTTGCGTGGGTAGACTTTCGGTCGGCCGACAAGCGGTAGGGGAAGAACTGGATTCCACCCTCTCTCCTAAAAAAGTGAGTCACTTCATCCAGACTGCCTTTAAAACAGTGTTATGAGAGGCTCCACCGCCAGCAGGGAGTGCCCCAAAGTACAAAAGTTTGCCAGCCCTCCTATCTACACCTAGGGTATAGACTGCCTAATATCCAAAGCCATCATATAGGATACCCTTCAACCTTAGTTCACTTTGGCTGCAACATTAAACAAGAAGGAGAGCTCTTGTAGACCTATCATCTCATTTCACCGTGGTGAGTACGGCTCCTCTCCGGTGTGGAGAGTGTGAAGTTTAAAGCCTACCCGGCCTTCAGAGGGGTCTACACGGCTATCCAAGTCTTGTACGCAAATCTCATGCCAGTAGGCAAGTTATACATGAAGATGTTACAAATCTGACCGTGAAATGGGTGACCCACCCTGGATACTTTAAACCCGTTATCACCTGTATTGTGCCAAAATATGACACTCTCTGATTAGTCTCTTACTACGTTAACTACTGCAGTTCCCGGCTTCATCTTTCAATCTATCTAAAGTATTTAGTCCCATCTGTAAGCTATTTGGGCCTGGACCCCGCTATGGCTCCTAAAAGGCATAAGTCCTCGAAGACTCCTTCTGCCATACAGTCCCTCAAACCCCAATCTTCACCTATCGTAGGAGCGGTCCCTAAGCGCAAAGGTCCAGAGGACCCGGGATCCAGAGCAACTTCACCAGCTCCAACTCAGTCTACCGCCACCTCGGTTCTATCACAAATGGACCAGGACGCCCCTGTCACCAGTAAATCTGTGCAATTAATGTTTGATTCTTTCAAAACTGATGTTCTATCTGAGATGCGCTCCTCGATCCGGGAGGTCAAAGCGCAGGTGGCGGAAGTTGGTGGGAGAACCTTCCACATTGAAGACAAGATGGAGGAGTTTGCAGCGTCTCATAATACTCTTATTACGTCCCATGAGAAATTGGAAAACTATGTCTATGGGATGGCGGATAAGTTGGCTGATGTGGAAGATCGCTCCAAGAGAAACAACTTGCTAAAAGCCTATTCAAGAAACTCCTTCCTAAAGCCTCTGATCAAGATCTACTTCTAGATCGCATTCATAGACTGCCGAAACCGAGAGGCGGGCTGGAGTCGGCACCTCGTGACACGCTAATGAGGGTGCACTTCTTACACATTAAGGAAAGAATCCTACGGGCAGCCAGAACAGAGGCTGCGGAAGAGGCTTTACAAAATCTGCAATTGTTTCCGGACTTTTCCCAAGCCACTGTTGCTAAATGCCGCACGTTCCAGCCTATCACTAAGGTGCTCCGGGAGTTAAGCTTATTATCCAGCGTAACAACTCCACCCATGTGATAGCCGCTGTGGAAGAAGGTATCCAACTCTTGAAATCCTAGGACATTCAAACCGCAACCACAGCCTTTCAACCACAGACATTCAAACCGCAACCACATCAAGATCTTCGTCTTGATCTTGGAAGGTCTAGCCGTGTTTGGATACAGAATCGCAGATAAACTCTTGTCTACGGCTACCACTTGTGTTTGAAGGCCTGCCTCCTGCGGGGGCGATCCAGCTCTACATCATACCCTCTGGACTCATGAAAGCCTGCTTCACTACGGTTTCTGATTCCAGTTAATATGACGAAGTGAAGCTTCAGTGGGAGGACAGATCGCATACCTTCGGTCGGTGAGCAGTTTCAGCCTTAGAGCTGAGTGGGACTCTTTGAGCGTTTATATATAGGATTCTCTCTTACTTTATAACCAAATTATATTCTTAATTGATAGGCTCGTTCAGGTTATTCATATTCTCCTTCAATGTATAGCAGGATTTTCTGTGTTTCTTGTATTGTTAACTTTACAGGTGATAATTGTAATTGTTTTTGTTTTGTTTTTTGGTATTTTTCATTTTTTTTGTTGTTCTTTGCCATTCAACTGTGTTACTATCTTGGGTGGGTACACTGTTTCTAGGGCCATGTCCCCATAGTTACTGATTTTGCCAGATGATGTCTCCCTCTGGCAACTACTTTAATCCCAGCATTGGGGTTATTTATGTTTGTTTTTGTGTCTTGTTTTCCTTCCATTCTCCCCGCAGCTTTCCTCTTCCCCTTAGCCCCCCTTCCCCTACAGGCAAGCACGTCTTTCTACTTACCAAGTGTAATATCTCCGCGAGGTCCCCAAAGACTCATAGTAAGCCAAAATAGTCAAGTTTTTATCTCTAAATGTAAGGGGATTGAACTCTCCTGCTAAAAGACGTTTAGCATTATCCTTTTTTTATAAGCAAAAAGCCGATATTGTAGCAGTACAAGAAACGCATTTCTTGGCTAAAGTCCCCCCCCCCCGCCTTTAAAGACCACAGATTCCCAGTTTGCTATACCGCAGATGCTCCTTTTAAACGTAGCGGAGTAGCCCTCCTGTTCAGTTCCAAATCTAATTTCACTCTTAACTCTAAGTTCGAGGATAAAAATGGGAGATATCTTATTGTGGTGGGATTACTAGATGGTAAATTGGTCACAATTGTCTCACTATATGCGCCCAATTCAAGACAAATCCCTTTCCTCAGAACCACATTACGAGAAATTGAGAAATATATACAGGGCACTCTCATTCTTACGGGAGACTTCAACATTGTATCTGACCCTAAATTAGACAGATCATCACAGCCTCCCTCCCGCTTAGCGGATAATACTCAGGGTCCCTCAGCTGCCTTTGCTAGACTATTGGCTGAGTATGGACTCTACGATGTCTGGAGGACGCACACCCCTTTAGAGCGAGATTACACATACTACTTTGCAGTACATAATTCCTATTCTAGAATAGACCAAATCCTGTCGGACAAATGGTCTTTGCAGAATACTAAGTCAACTAAGATCCTCCCGATATCGTGGTCTGATCGTGCTCCGGTGGTTTGGACCTGGTGATACCCGCAACAAGTAATTCCCCCTGGTTCTTGGCGAATGGCCCCATATCTTTTGACATCTCTCGAGGCAAAGATTGCCCTTAAAGAAACGCTTGATCTATATGTTGACACCAACTCTCCGGAGGATACCTCCGTCTTTAATTTCTGGTGCACGCTCAAAGCTGTAATGCGAGGCACAGCCATTCAGACTGGAGCCAGACTTAAGCTCACTCACCTTAGCAACCAAAGGATGTTGGAGGTGGAGTTGTCCTCCCTTGAGTCTTTGAATAAAGCCCATCCCTCAGCAGATCTTAAGGCCCACATATCTCTAGTAAAAGATCAATTACAAAAATTGTTACTTTTTCGTACTCAACAAGCCTTGAGTAGACTGCGGCAGAAGTATTACGTCTCAGGGAATAGAGCAGGGAGGTTGCTTGCTAGAAAATTGAGAGGACAAAGGGCCCAAAATCGTATTAAATTTCTAGTAGATGAATCCGGTGTCAGAACGTCTAACCCACGAGATATAGCCAATAAATTCGCAGCTACTCTAGACTATACAATCTGTCTGAATGTGATATCCCCCCAACCGACCCCAAATTTGATTGAGAATTTTTTGAGCCAACTAAAATTACCATCTTTGGACTCTGACTCTCTAATTTCCTTGAATGCCCCATGGTCTCAGGCTGAGATTGCACGCATTATTAAATCCCTACCTTAAGACAAGGCTCCGGGACCTGACGGATTTATTAACAATTTTTATGCTACATTTCAGTCCGAACTTACCCCACTCCTAGAACAGCTATTTAATGCAGGCACTCACCAGGGGAATTTCCCTGCGGAGATGCTGGAGTCCCGTATTGTCACGATACCCAAGCCGGGCAAGGACCCAACTAGATGCCAGAACTATAGACCAATCTCCCTTCTTAATACGGATATTAAAATTTATGCCAAATTGATTGCCAATAGGCTTAATCCCCTTATCTTGACCCTGATACATCCAGATCAGGTTGGCTTTGTTCTCGGAAGACAAGCATCCGACAATACACGTAGAACGATTAATATGCTAGAGCAAGCCAATAAACACCACCATGAACTATTAATTATGTCGCTAGATGCGGAAAAAGCCTTTGATAGGCTTCACTGGGGCTATTTGGCGCGAGTCCTTGCTCGGTTTGGTTTTAGTGGAGGTATACTGCAGTCTATACTAGCTTTGTATAAGGGCCCCTCCGCATCGGTCTACAGCAACGGCTTCTCATCAGCCAAATTCACACTTTTCAAATGGTACCAGACAAAGCTGTCCCCTCTCGCCCCTTATTTTTCTTTTGCCAATTGAACCCTTGGCCGAGCAAATCCGGCAACATCCGCAACTCCCTGGCATTACTTTAGCGGCCACCACTCACAAACGATGTCTTTTTGCGGACGACATTTTGCTGTACATGACTAGCCCGGAGACCTCACTTCCAATCTTACATGATATGCTACAGGAATTTATAAGGGTCTCCTATTACAAATTAAATACAACTAAAACAGACGCTCTTCCTATTAACTTGTCAGAGCCCCTTCTGGGTCGCCTTAAGACGGCCTTCCCATATTCTTGGAGGTCCCTTTCTATGCCCTATCTGGGAATCATGATAACCTCACATTTAGATTCCCTCTTGGAGGCCAACTATGGTCCTCTATTGATTGAGCTAAACAGCCTGGCAAAAGCATGGCAACACTATGAGGTCTCCTGGTTAGGCAGGATAGCTGCGTTTAAAATGTCCCTTTTGCCCAAAATTATGTTTTTATTTAGGACTTTGCCTATTAAGTTGCCCAAATTTTATATAGACAAATTACGTAACTTACCTACCTCTTATGTATGGAAAGGGAAACCTCCTAAACTAGCTCACTCAATTATGGCACGCTCAAAAAAGACCGGGGGCTTAGCCTTGCCGGATTTGGTTAAATACCAGGACGCGGCCATTTTAGCTCAGCTCCGGGACTGGTCTCTCCCGGGATCCCTTAAACCATGGGTTGACTTGGGATAGGCCTCAATAGTACATTCCCACTGGCTGACCTTCTCTGGATTCCTAGGTCCTGGAGACCCCACCAGACTACCCTCCCACGTCTCATGTGTGATGCACTGACAACCTGGGACAAATTCCTAAAGACCTCTAACCTTCTCACCCTCCCTACTTCTAATCTTTCCCTCCTTGCAGTATCGAAACTTATTCCCAATCTAAATCTCTCTCTCTGGTATTTAAGGGGCATCACTAATCTCAAACTGCTCTACTCTGACTCAGGGCTATTACCCTTCTCTGAATTGAGGGATAAATTCCACATTCCTAATCAAGATTTCTACAAGTACCTCCAGGTCAGGCACTGACTACAATCCGTGTACCCACGGGGCTGCTCACTTCAACACCCTCCAGCTATCTTTTTATCTAGACTTTCAACTGGAAGTAACAAAGCGGCTACCTCCTTCTGGTACACCCACCTTAACACAAGTCAACTCCCGATAAAGGCCTCTTCCCAGCTAGCCTGGGAGAGGGATATTGACAGGAAGCGCAGATAACTATGCTTGTATTATTCAGTACTCCCTGCATTTCTTGTACTCATGTAAATCAGTGCAATATGTCCTTAGACTAAGAGCCAGTCTGACTTAGGATACCTACACACTGCCATGTCCAATGTGATTTTTTTGCATGACAAAATGCACATAAACTTCATTGTGTTTATCTATGTGTTTAATATGGGTTTGATATGTGTATAGATGTGTTTACAAGGACATTCAATTTAGGTTTATAAACATATGTCTCTGACAAAACAGGAAGTTGCTATCTTGTTTAAGCTATAACATGTATGTTGATGCTTCTTAATCACATCTCATTGCATTTATAATGTACTTTCATAAGATAAATGGAAGTGTTCAACTGCATTGACAAATATCAGATGCAACGAAATGGAACAAGAACCATAAAAAGACATGCTGCAACGTAATGCAAGTTAAACGCACATAAAATAATAAAGATGTACAGTCTCATTTGGCACAAGGATTTTTATTTTCACAGCCATTTACATACATTTAACATTTTAAAAGTAGAATTTTTGTAATGCCGGTTTGTACTTAACCTAACAAATACAGAATATTGTTTAAAGTTTTTCTTTTCTATTTTAATTTTAAAAGGAAATAATGTATGCCATCTAAGGAATTGATGATAATGAAATAGACAAAAGCAGTAACATATACATACAAATCAGTTTTACAAACATTATCTCTTATCTGTTAGTACTGGGGACTCTGAACATGATATACTTTTGTAGTGCATCATGAATTTTTATTAATTATTCTTATGCAAAAGTTGGAGCACTTTAATACCGCTGTTAATGTAATAACTTTATCTGCCTTCAGGATCTGTTTTTCCAGTGTCCTAGGTCGATTGAATAGTTAGTTATGATGTTTTCCCAGGATAGTCCCCTTTTCTCCAACCAAACACAAAATCTCACATTCACAATAAATATTCCCCATAATTTAAACTCCTGTTGAACTCTAAATTAATAGGACAAGTTGGAATAGGTCCTTATAACTGATTTACTCTGTTTGGGACTTATATAAAAATATGGGAAGGATTTTATACCATGAACAAGCTGTGTCCCTGTTTTTCATTTCAAAATGATAGCAGCCCTGGTTATAGCCTGGTGCCCATGCTGTTTGTCCCCCCGCCTAACTGGTAAACAGCTCAGTCTATAAGCACTGGTTCTGGCTTTGGTTTTGGATAGGAAGGTATATTTAAAAGAATATATATTTTTATTTATTCAAATGTCCCTTTATAAAGATTAAAACAAACAAGTGCAACAAATTTCTATATCACCCACAGTGATTAAAAGATTGACCCCATAAGTGTTAGATAACACATGGCTACCAAAATATAGTTTAGTTTATAAGAAATGGTAACTATAAAAAAAGCATTGCTAAATAACTAATAGATGCATAAAACAATGATTGCCATTTACTATAATCCAGTCATAAACCATAAGCAAAATAAAACTATATATTATATAGTTTTATTTTACTTATGTTATATTGATGGTTCTATAGCATATAACCATCAATATAACATAATCATCAAACCTAGACACCTACATGAAGACCAAATCTGATTATTATTTCCCTAAACCTAATGTGACTAATTATTAAAAGATTATTATATAATTATTATTTATAATTATTATATTATTATTATTATTATTATTATTATTATTATTATAACATGCAGTTCAAATATAACTTACATATCTGCTAACAATCTGATATTAGAAACAAACATAATAATGCTCAATACTTGGTTAATAGATCACATCATCAGAAGTCTGGTTCATTAAATCAAAAACAACATTATTAAATAAGGCAAAGCTAAACAACAAAAGTTACAAACATAATATGTGACAATTTTTTTTGACAACCCTACGTAAAGTTCACTGTGACAATAAAATGCTAATATTATAACAAAATACAAATAACGCTGTAAATATGTTATCAAAATATCCAAAATGACATAACCCAAATCAAAATGTCACAATCTATATCTTGTCCAAAAGGTAAGAGAAAAAATTAAGTCCCTTTGGACAAACCATATTTAATGTATGAATCTATTGGTTCTTGTGACGTATTAGAATCTTATAACTTCTGCCCCCAGACACTTATTTACAATGTAATTTATCACCATGTTTCACTTCACTTTGACTCTTCAAAGTAGAGTACTATGGGTTTTTAGGGATCTAAACTCTCATGTAACCTGTTGATTTGATATGACGTAATGGGTCTCTTCTTAATTTGACTGTAGTGGAACTCACAAGGCTTCCAGAACCCATAATAGGCCTGATAAAACTGCTACCCAAAACATTTTCTAAATCCTGATTTTAAATAATCTCTATTTGCATCAAGGTGTAAGTAAAATGGAAGCTGCATCAATAGTCACAAGTACACCAATGCATTTCATTACACAAAGTTTGTGTTTGACAATGGAAGCCTTAATGTCCCCTTAATTTCATGAGCTAACCTATATTACAAAATAAGAATAAAAAGGTAGTAGTTTAGGATAAAACTGGGACAATTAAAATTGAGTGTGTTGCCAATGTAGTAGTAATATCATTACAGTATGATAATGTTTCATCTATTTTAGATGATGTGCATATTGTATTCTCTAAGTACTTACAGCATCCTTAAAATACTAGAGCATATAATCATATAATCAAGAGCAATTGCGCAAATGTAGATTGTCTGAACCATGTTTCACACTTATCAAATGGCCCTCCACGGGGTCTGATTCAATTAACTGTGAGATTCTGTAGCAAATAAAATACCACATTTATGGTCATGAAAACATAGCTCATATTTGCTGGCATTTTGCAAGCAGAGGCATAGTATATGTCAGCAACTAGTGTAGAAGGCTTTTGTCTGTCTCCCCACAATCTGTGTAAAAAGCACCAGATATTCACAATAAAAAGAAAAACAGGTAACTAGGGAACTGATAGAGTTGATGCTGTAGCTAGAATATACTTGGCGACTTTTAATTTTTTCCTCTGGGACATCACGGAGGAGGGGGTTGGACCGATCGCTTCATACTGACCCCGCTCCCTCCAGCAAAATGACAATTCTGTTGTGGGGGCAGGGCTAACCTGACGCATTCGGCCTGCCCCCTCCCCCGGGATCTCCCAGAGAAGGCTCAAAGTTGGCAGGATTCTGGAGAACCGCTTGCTCTTTCGGAAGTCCCGTAGGCCTACCTGGAATTTGGGAGTCTCCCAGACATTCTGGGAGAGTAGTCAAGTTTCAGCTAGATGTCCGCTTCAAAACATTAAGACAAAATATTTTACACCCCCAAAATAGTGGACCATATATCATTCTTTTGGGGGACTAAATCTTTGCCAACCATACACTGTACAGAGAATATTGATTAAATCCTACTAAAAATGGGTCACTTCCTGAAAGTGTGTCACTAAATCTGTGGCCTTGTCCCCCATACATCCTTGTATAAAGTGGGAAGTCTCCACTGAAAAATGATTAAAACTTATTTATCTTGAAAAACAGGGGATCCAGTCATTCTTCTATAGTCAAACACCTGATATGTTTTGCTATCAAAATCTCTTCCACTCTCAGGACCATGTACCCATTTGTGAGTTGAGTTAAATGTGGAAAATAGATCCATATGGTCTATTTTCCAATCTAAAGCCTATCCCATATTAATCATTGGCTAGATATACTGTTGTACTCTGTACCTAGCTCTTACCTGGGCCAACTGTACCATGTGCCCTAGGTATGGTACCTCCACCCCCTCCTCATCTACCCAATGTCACAGCTAGTCACACTACTCAGTACAAACCTCTCTAGAAGAGAGATACCAAATACCAACACCTTTATATATTACATATATCTTTATATATTTGCTATAGTTATATATTGGAGAAAAAGGGGGATGATATTATTTATTTACTTTTATTTTTTCCCAAATATTAATTAAACATAGGGGGGATTCAGGAGTCAAAAGAGAGTCTAGTTGGTCTCCCGATTGCTTGCACTTATACATCCAGAGCAAAACAGTAACAGTTAAGCAAGTTTTCCTATATTTATTGGCACAGGCTGCCACAGTAAGCCCGATCTCAGACATTCTCTGCCCTTACGTAGCTTGTTGTCATTGAGGGAATGTCCAAGTCATGTCACATTCAATTTTGAATGCTGTCTTCTGTGATCATGGGGCCACAAACTGAACAAATCGGATCCTGGCCTCATACCGGTTTCCCAGTCTGCCATTGACAGCAGTGGTCCAGATATGGTAGCACACTTAGCCCACCATTTCGAAATGGCCATTTGCAGACATGAATCTCCAAAGTGACCGATTGAAAACAGCAAACTTTTTTTGTGTGCAAATGTTCTCTATGCTGATATTTGTGACTATATTAATGACAGATTGGGGGAAGTTACATAACTATGTTTTATGATACACTACACCATGTTGTGATTTTCTGTGATTAGTTGGAGTTTCAAAAATACATATATTAATGTGTCTAATATGAAAAATGACAATAATTGAATTAATAAAACATTGAAGCAAGCCAGAAGACCAGAGAAGAACAGAATAATTACTCTGGGAATGGAGGAGTTTGGAAAATGACCAGGAATGTTTTATGGCTCTTATCTATTTTCACTGTTTCTTCTACATCAGGATGGAAAGTGAGTTTCTAATTACAGTGAAAAGACAATAAATTATTATAACTGGGAGGCTTATGTTTGTCAATAAGACTGTGCTTTTGAGGAGTGATCAATCCATGCAGTGTGGCAGTTTCACCTTTTACATGGTCTTGCTGTGAATTTTTAAACTTCAGATTAATAATATGTTGAAAATCACTTTTATCAGTCAGTGAAGACAAAGCTAGTGGAAATGAAAAAAAATGCTGTGGCTACAGTGTATATTATAATCTCTGGCTTGATCTCACATAATGCAAAAATGAATATAAAAAGTTACAAAGGTTGCGAGAAAATTCAGATGTAACAATCTCATATGCCAAGAGAACTGTTTCCTCTAAGACAAGTGGTCTGCCATATGGACTGAATGTGTTAGGTAAAACCTACCGCTCAAGGTTGCAATGAACAGCAGATTCTCATTAGACTAAGAATAAACCTCTTTTTTCCAGATCACTCATTTGAAAGAAAATATATTACTTCTTAAACAATGCTCAGGACGTTAAGGGAACAAGGGATCTTTTCCTTGTGTAGTGATGTAATTGAATTTGCAAATGTTTTACCTCAGAATGATCCACAATATATAACACTTTACTGTTTTGTGTAACACTAAATACTTGCAAACATTGTACTGATTTTACTTAAAAGATTATGTACGAAAAAAAACAATGATCAATGTCTTAGACAAATCATAGCTTTTTCATCATCATCATCATCATCATCATCATCATCATCATCATCATCAATGTATATAGCATCACTGTACAGAGAATGTTTGTCACTCACATTAGTCCCTGGCCCATTGGAGCTTACAGTAAAAATTCCCTAACACACACACTCACACACTAGCGTCAATTTAATAGCAGCCAATTAACCTAGCAGTATGTTTTTGGAATGTGGGAGGAAACCGGGGCACCCGGAGGAAACCCACACAAACACGGGGAGAACATACAAACTCGACACAGATAAGGCCATGGTGGGGAATTGAATTCACGACCCCATCGCAGTGAGGCAGAAGTGCTACCAACTAAGTGCTGCTCTTTCATTGTTTTCTGTGTTTAATATTGGTATATTTTGTGTTCCTACCATATTACTTGCAAAAAGTTAAGGGCAGATGTAAATAGTGGATGTTGATGATGATCGCCGGCACTAGTGAAACAATTGTGATTTGCTGTTTGCGAATGCCCTGCTGACATTAATCGGTGCCTTCTTTAAAGCACACACATATATTACTTGTGTGTTCGTGTTTAAGTCAATAGTATTTCATATACCTGAGATGGAGTTGTTTTTTCCTATTTTAGAGTTTTTTGTAGTTTAATTGATGTTTAATAGCACATACATAGTTTGCAGACAAAGCAAATGGTTATAAACATAGACGTTTGTGTGACGTACTTCTGGCATAAAATGGGCACATATGCTTCTGGTGCAATCTTGCAGCTTCGCATATGCCCGCAATTGAGGATTTTATAGTGAACAAAATTTGCAACGGCAACTTGGTGCAATTGAGGACAAGCTTTCATCAGCCACTGTATGTAGTATAAATCTATGATTATTTTTCTACTAACAATCTATTGTACTTATAGGCAAACCGAGGGGGGGGGGGGGGGGAGTTGGGTTCCTAGTGCCTGGAAATCCCCCTCCAAGCCTGGGCACTGTATAATTGAGGTGGCTGGACCCTGCTCCCGTTTCACACGGCTCTGCTTGAAAAGGGAGAGCTGCGTGTACATAACAGTAGTCCACGCAGCATTGCCCATGTATATTATGGGGATAGAAAGAGTTGGAGAGCAGCCAAGCACTGTCTAAAATTATAGCCACGCCCCCATGCATGCTGGTCACGCCCACTGGCGGCATGTCGTGGAAACCCTCCTCTACAAATCCTGTGTTTGCCCCTGGTACTGGTAGACCGCGTTAATGCAGGAAAAATAGGGAGTGCAACGTTCTAAAATTTTAAACTGTGCAGTTGTGAACAGCAACACTGACTCTTGTTTCTCCTTTTATATATGCATTTTTTAACACATGAAAAGCACATTAGAAGCATGTAGGTGTACACCAGCTTTTAGCATTTGGTTCTGAGTCTCCTCTTTACTAGATGGTTGTCTATGGGTTTTAGCTGCTTACCATATTTTCATTAAAACAAATAGCAACAGTGATAAAAACACACAAACATAAATACTGGAGAGAATGCATGCTGTAGTCAAAGAGTAAATGGACATATTTATGGATATTATTTTTTAGCAAAGCATTAAGTAGCAAGTTCATTTTTATTATATGTCCCGAAAGCGCAATAATATTCAATTTTACACATCACGTCATACAACTATGTTTTGATTTTAGTTTTCATTAAATTTATTTACAAAGTATGTAATTTGTTATAAAGTAAATATTGCATTGTTTGCCATTTTCTACTTCAATGTAGAAATTAGAGATCAGTGCATTATTTTATGAAAAGTCCTTAGCCTATCATTGGAATGAGCATGTTCATGATCTGATTGGCTACAAGTTGTTCTATCCCTGCCCATTACAAAATCGGGATGTAAAAAAAAACAGGAGATAATGGTTAAATACAAGAATCAAACTCACCTTAAAAGGCATCAGACTACCTATATTTGACCTACAAAATATATCTTTTTTTGTCATAATAAATATTGTATGATAATAAAGTTGGTCAATTTTAGATTATATTATTTGTATTCCCTACCGTTTGGTGTGACTATAAGATCTGGGACATCATTTAAAAAGAAAAGAACTTGATAGTGAATAGAATTTATTTTACTTTATCTTTCTTGGGGGACTTTGGCTAACACACTTCTAAACCTATATGGAGTCAGTATAATCCATAAACAAATATAGAAGCCTTGTGCTGCATGTGAGATATAATAATGTTAGGCTTATAGGTGATAAGTCACAAGACTTCTATTCATTTAACAACAGTTTGTATAGAAGTTAACATAGGTAAATATATGAATATATCTCGTAAATATAAGACTTTACAAGAACAATAAAAAGTCTAAACCAGCACTTAAAAATCTACAAGTCTACATTGCATTGATTCTTGTGAACTGGTTTAAGTCAATAGAGTTAATAAATCACATTTCTCTGAGTGTGCAAACACCACAACCTCTAATATATATATATATATGTGCTTGAGAGATGTTAAAAATATTTTCCGACATTAGCTTCCTAATGGCACCATGAAGCATTTAAACCATGCGATTGACCTCTCTTTACTTAATCATTTGTCTTTGAACAGTCGCTGTGTCGCAACCTTAAAAATAAACGTTTGCGATGATGACACAACATTAGCGCAGCTGCTCCAGTCATTTTCCAACTTAAAGACAAAAAAAGAAAACAAAATTCAGGTCTTATCAAGATTTCTAAAAGAAAAACAGATGTTGCCCCATCATTATCATGGAGGTGAAATGTTTCATTCCAAAAATGTAATAAATCCTAATAAAGAAAATTAATGTGAGTTCTGCCCCCATCTACACACAGATACCTTAGATAAATCGACTGATAGATACTTCCAGTACATATTATTATTATACATGTGAAAAAACACAATAGTTTAATGCTGTGAGTCTTGTGCAGTTCAGCAATACATTCTGCATTATCTACAACTGAAAATAATTAGACATGAAACCGTTTTCATTTTTGTTCACAGAACCAAACACTAATAAACCACTTAGATTTTTTTTTTTAAAGGTGTAGAGAAAATAACTTTTTAAAATCAGTGTTTGTGTGGATTACATTTCTTTATTGTATCTTTCCTTTTATATGTAATTCCTTGATTATTCAGCACCAAATTTGAACATCTAGGAAACCTACATGAAGTCATTTTGTTGGGCCCCTTAGACATGGCTGCCATTATGAATTGTGAAGACACGTTGTGGAATGTAACCAGAAAGGGTAATGCATTGTTACGTCATTTGGTTCTAATCCCTTAACTAGCCTGTAATGAGTACAATATGTATATTTTCTTTGGGGCTTTGGTGATTTATATGCCGGCTAAGTCTTAAACATAAACTTAAGTCATAAAACAAACTATAAACAATCTAGGTTTGATTTGACACACGTAGATTGAAGTAGATTTGTTAAGATTGCGTAGTTAAATGCACTAGCTGCTTGCAACAGTATAGTGAGGCTGCTTTACAGCCACTTATATGAAAGCGCAGTCTAGAAGTGTGTGTAAATAGAGACACATCCATGAAAACACTCCACAAGAACAGTATGCCAAGTAACTTTTTGCTTTATTTGACTAAGTGTTTGTGGCCGTGATCCTATTAAAAGTGATGTCTTACACATAATAACAATACTAGTAGGTAGCATGCACACATAATCATCATCGCCATTTATTTATATAGCGCCACTGATTCCGCAGCGCTGTACAGAGAACTCATTCACATCAGTCTCTGCCCCATTGGAGCTTACAGTCTAAGTTCCCTAACAAACACACACACACACACACACACACACACACACACACACACACACACACACACACACACACACACAGAGAGACAGACTAGGGTCAATTTTTGATAACAGCCAATTAACCTACTAGTATATTTTTGGAGTGTGGGAGGAAACCGGAGCACCCGGAGAAAACCCACGCAAACACGGGGAGAACATACAAACTCCACACAGATAAGGCCATGGTCTGGAATTGAACTCATGACCCCAGTGCTGTGAGGCAGAAGTGCTAACCACTTACCCACCGTGCTGCCCTACACACCTGTCAGTAATAGTCTCAGGTGCTCAGCGAAACGTTTCCCTCTATGTAACTGCCCAGACCAAGAGTAGTTTGCAGCTGACCAATCATATGTGTTACAGAGTTGACTTATTTTGTCATCAAAGTAAAAAGACATTCTATGGTAATAACAGCAATAACGATCAGGGGCCCAAAAACAAGTCCAGATTATAATCCAACTGAAATAGATCAGTTTGTTATTGTCTTGCTGTCAGAAAATGACCAGTATTGTCCTCAGTGTGCTGTCATCTTAAATTCACACTAGCAGGCCCCAGTGAGGCCAGAAGAGATCCTGAAAAATTCTTCTAGTTGGCCACCTATATGTGGCCCCATATTGGCCTCTGATCCCATCAGCTGGCATGGCTAGCATAATGGTAGCTGTGGCTACCTGATGGTTATATGTTTCTTAAAAAAAAAAAACTTCTTCTATTACAGTGATGACTAACCTGTGACACTCTAGGTGTTGCAAAACTACAAGTCCTAGCATGCACTGCTAGCTATCAGCTAGTTATCTACTGGCAAAGCATGCTGGGGCTTGTAGTTTCGCAAAACACCTGGAGTGTCACAGGTTAGCCATCACTGTTCTATTAGAATGCCCACTTAATCTGACTTGTTGTGTTAAGTTCTTTTTTTTTTTCAAGATTAGAAAACTTCTCACCAATGAAATGTAGAGGACTATTCCTTCAATAACGTGTAATGTTGTGATGAACAACAGTTATGTGAAGAATTGCATTAAAGGATATTTCCAATCACAAAATATTACTTTACTCACTGTCCCCTGCCCCCACCAATTTGGAGGACTGTGGAGGTCCCATACCAGGGACCACCACAATTCTGGACTACTCACCAACAATGCGATTACCACGTGAAATCTAGACAACCATCCTCTTCTAACGGAACAGACATTAAATAAAAAGGGAGTCTGTAATACCAATTGCAAAATGTCTATTAAAGATCTAAAGACATTGATTAATGGCCGCTTCAAAGAAAAATAAAACTTCACAACTGCAAACAATTATGGAAAAGAAAGTGGAGATTATGAAACTGAACTAGGGCCCTAACAGTACAAATGCAACATTTTCTCTCTCCCACCGTCTTCGCCTTTTATTGTGAAGAAAACTAGGTTCTCAGTTTCGATTCTGGCAGAGACTTATAGTTCCTCATCCCAAATGTTCCTGTTCTGAAATCTTATACGTAGCAAATTTTGTTCAAGTACAAGCTAGGCGTTTTTTCTTAATTGATGTTTGAAATATTAAACATTATCTACTGTACAAAGATTAAATGCCTAAGTGTTCCTATTTTGAAAACCAAGTCTACACAATAACCTAATAGCACAAATCACATTCCATGAATTTTGTAAACATTGTGGTGTTTTTAGCAATAAATTGATGCAAGATGGATATTATATCTTATTTATATATCACGGTACCTTCAAGTACAAACTTAGGGCAGCTGCAGAGCTGGTTCAGTTACAGCATACATGGCAAGCTGGACTAACAGAAGTAGAAGCTCAGTTACAGTTTATAGTCATGAAACCATGCCATTCCATATGTAGTGATGGCGAATTCTGGGGAGGAAACACTATAATAGTGTGACATAATAAATATGTGTATAGTGAAGAACATATATTACTGTGTAATGTTTAAATCAAATACAGCTCATTTCAGCATTATATGTGTAAGTATAATGCTGAAATATACTATCTAAAGTATACTATATATTATAATATATTATAGAGATAAAAAGCTGAGCAAATCTCACCTGGCTCAGTCTGGTTTATTGAATAAGTAGTTCTATTGTGCTATTGGCAAATCCTAATAGAGAGTTTAAGGTATAAAAATGATTTATAATATACAGATCTTAAATGTGTTGCTCATTTTCGCAGTAGCAAAAAAAAGATTTCTGTTCAATAACCAGATTTAAAAAGATTGGGTTATATATACTGTGTATAGAGTATTGAGAGTATGGGACCTATTAGCTGAACAGTTCTGAAATCCAGTGCGATAAAAAGAAAATAAGTGCTGCTGCTTGATGATAATGTCATGCATACCAAGTGTGCTTCCTACTATAGTGTATAAATATCTAACACTTTATATACAGTATGTAGATAAATAATATATATATAGATTACTGGCTGCTAACAAATTGACCCTAGTCTGTCTGCCTGTCTCTGTCTCTGGCTGTGTCTGTCTGTCTGTGTGTTACTGAATTTAGACTGTAAGCCCCAATGGGGGCAGAGACTGTACAGCGCTGCGGAATTAGTGGCGCTATATAAATATATGGTGATGATTATGCAGCCTTATCACCCAAACTAATTACATTATGGCTGTGTTGCCGCTTTAAACTTTATGGGCCTCAAGTCTAACGCATAAGCACAAAACGTGCTTTGGGCTACATGCGCAGTAGCCCATGATCTGGCTCAGTCGGCTATCAGACTGAGACAGATCTCTCCTTGGCACCGCTCTATGCTTAGAGAGGCAGAACAGGTAGTGGGCGAGCCTAGCAAAGTAAAGGTGTGTCCACACTCTTTATACGCTATGCTATGTTGTGCTATACTATGCTGAGCTGAAAGCAGCCGCAGATAGGTCTCTAGGAGATGTGTCCATGCGGGTGCTTTCTCCTGGTGCAAGATCTGTGTTGATCATGATGACCATCAGCACATACCTTGCTGTATTAAAAGAAGAAGGAAAAAAATAAGTACATTATTTTAAAAAAAGGCACACTTTTTTTAAAAACATTTATTTATTTATTGATCTGCCTTATGGCTCTTAATTGTAAATTGCATCCAACTGTATCTCAGGCTCTATGTGTGTTAAATGCTTTTTATGAGGAATGTGCAATGTTCAAATATAAATATATATTTAGATAAATTAGATTTTGAGGGTATTCACCACTGGTCATGGAAAATTATTCTGGTGTCCACCCAGGTCTGTACTCCTGCAAAAAAAAAAAATGTTTGTTATTTGTTTTTTTTCAAACTTATTGTCATTAAACTGCTCACATATTGCAATCTAGTTGCTTGCTCATTGATCTGGTCATTTGCTGGTTGTGTCAATTGGGTGACCAAATTGCACTGATCTGGGTCCTTGTATGCCATCAACTAACACTGGCATGGTTCACACAGACAATGATGTTGTCGATGCCCCTCCCCTGTGAACTTCCAATTTTCAAGTGCTGGGATCCATCAGCAAATGTCACTGCTTGTTTGAGCCATGCCAGTTGAAACCTGGTAGTTAAATCATTGGATCATTAATCGCTTTGAGGGACCTGGTGGAATGTGGAGTAACACACTCAGGTTCCAATCAATACTAATTTCCATTTCCAATCGATACTAAATTTTACATTTAGGGTGGTGTTTTTCTTTAAATAAAAACATACAAATAACATATCGATATAATAGACATCAGAGTGATCTAATTCTGTGGTCTTTTTGGTCAAGTTGTACAGAATTGATTACACCCAGCAACCAGGACAAAGGGTTCAATAATTGTCATCAGAGGACATCATACACACACTGCAGTGGCGCACGCAGGGGGGGTTTATGGGTCTCCAGAAACCCCCCCCCCTCCGCTAACTTAGTGCTCACCATAGCGGCACTGTACTATACAGCAGCCGCAGCGCTGTCAAAGAAGCGTCGCAGCGGTGCTGTATACAGCACCACCGCGGATGCTTCTTTGACAGCGCCGCGGCTGCTGTATAGTACAGTGCTGCCGAAACGGAGCTGCTGCGCATGCGCATGCTCTCTCTTTTTGGGTCAGGGGGGAAAACCCCCCCCTGACAATCCTGCGTGCGCCCCTGCACTGACTGGTCGATCACATAAATATCCAATGATTATGGTTATTGCTGGCACACACAAAGCAAGGTCAATACATTGTGTCAAAAAATACCATTCAGCTTGTGGCCTGCAGGATAAACAGACTGGTGTGACATGCACAAGATGCTTTCTGCACTTCCATAGTTACTTTATTCTAGAGATCCACACATATACTTATGATATATGCAACCATTCTGTGTCGCTTCTCTGACTGTGTTTAGTTCTCAACCTGCTGAGTAGCACAATAAAAGAGAGTTCTCATTTTTTGCAGCCACAATATATTTAGGAAATTGTTTTGGAATTATAACATATAAATAATAATAATAATAATAATAATAATAATAAATAAGCTGACTTAGTTAGGAGCTAATGCTTAATCAAACACTGTATCCCTGGGATTTGATTATGTGATGTTATAACGCTTAATCTGACAGTGCTTTATAGTTTTCAAGGTCTGTTATTTCTTATTTTTAATAGAATGTATCTAATAGTGATATTATTTAAAAAAAAATAGATGTATTGAAGCCAAATAATACATATTTTAATCTGGTCATTATTTGATGTAAAAACAATAAACTATTACAACCACAGCATACCTGGTTTTAGAAGTGTGACCAATCATAATATAAATCAGACACCAGCATCTGTAAATTCAAGTATGCAGTCTGTGCTGAGAATAGGGCTTTATATAAAAGTCTAAGAGCCCTTCCACACGTCTATCATACACGCGTATTTAGTCTAAATGTGGGTTATAGAAATATGTGTGATGAACATGTGACACATATTTAAAACCCAGATTGGCAAGTGTTGAAATTATACTTTGACAAAGATGCCAGTTATATAGCATTGTATTGTATTATTATATAGTTAGGAACAAAGCAAAAAACAAGAGTAAATTTGGTCCTGGACAAACATGCTGCAATGCACGGGGTGCAAATTAATTAATATCATGTTTGCATGCAAGGAAAATGCTGGCTGCTTTTGTTTATAGTGTATATATACTGGCAGCTTTATTTTTATTCTGAAATTTAGAGTTGATATATATCTATATATATATATATATATATATAGATAGATATATATATATATATATACACACATATAGTTAGAACCATAAATAATATGTCCGCACATTTTACAGTTGCCCACCTGCAATGCAACATGGATTTTGCCAAGATGCAAATTTGCTCCTTTATTTTTTTTCTGTTCTCCTAACTCAGCATCAGGCCCTTAGATTATGGGATGGTCTCTATATATTTGTGTAGGTTACACATAGGGGTGGTGAAGCTGCAGTTATTTAAATCAGAACATCTTAGTGCAAATATGTTTTTCCTGCATCATTATATATTTGTTTTCAAATTAAGTTAGGACTAAGGCATCAGACAAAAGATACCTAAATAAAGATAAAAGTAAAAATGTAAAGGGTTAATATACTTTATTTATAAGAGTTAATCCAACTTGTATAATCCCCTCCAAAAAATTGATAGTTTCATGTGAAGTGACAAAACGTTGGATATGGTCCTTCGAATCTACAGTAGTTTGTTTATATTTGAACCTTTGAAAGAATTCTGCAAATGATGTGGGAGATGGAGACAAAGGCAATCCGAATACTGTGCTTAAAAGTGGAAGTGGAACATGTTCAGATATTGACATAAAGTATTAAAACACTGGCAACTGCTTAATGCTGTGACATAAAAAAGGTTATTATGTAAAATACATATATCAATATACAAAGCTAAAAACTCACTAAATGTACACTGAAACGGACCAATTTGTGATATGCTTTTAGGTTTATTTTGAATACTTACAGGATTATGTTATATGCTACTTACTGATGTTTAAACAATAAAATCTAACGTGACAATCTGCAATTTTCAAGACAGCATTGAACACTTAGTAACTGGTATCATCTATGACTGTACAGTCCCTATCTTGCAATGTATCCCTATTTAATTTGCAGTTCTGCAAAACAGAATAGGGGGCATCTCATACTTACAAACTAGGATTTATTTTAACTCCTTCTGACCTTTGCTTGCACATACGTAGGTAAATAAACTACAACATGCCCTTTTTTAACTTTATTTTCAAATCTTGTCTCAAAAACTTCCTTGCACACAACTAATGTCCATGGCAATCAGGGCCTGATGTAGAGTCGGACGCAAGTCCAACTCATGAGTGCAAAAAGAACTTTTAACTAAGGACCCGTCTCAGTCTGCATCAGACTGAGACACATCTCCCACTTGCACCTCTCTGCGCTTAGAGAGGTGGAACGGGGAGGTTAGTGGGCGAGTCTAGCATGCAACGGCGTGTTCACACTCTTTACCTGCTATGCTGAGTTGAAAGCAACCGCAGATAGGTCTCTAGGAGACATATTTTTTGCTGCTTTTGCTGGTGCTTTCAACTGGTACAACAGACCTTGCTGTATTAAAGAAAAGAATTTAAGAAATAATTACATTTTAATAACGGTGTGGCCCCCTCCCAAGCAGCTTAACCAACCCTACTGCTTTTTGGGGGGGAGAAGCACGATTATTTTTTTTTATTTTTTTTTTATATTCGCTTATTTATTTATCTGCTTTACAGGACTGCTGTAACTGATACTCTTAAGTGTATCATGCACACCGGCCCATAGGGCAGATAATGAGGTGTGTTTGTGCAATTTGCATAGTATTCTGAGTCGCACGGATGTAACTTAGCCTTGGAATACTGTGCAAATTACGGGATACATTATACACTTATGAATTCAGTGTAAATTGCGTCCGACTCTACATCAGGCCCTTATTATTTTAGACGATCATTATAGTAACACTACCCTAGAGGGAGCGAATCAGTATTTAGCCACTACTTTTGCTTAGCATATCTGTACTTTGTAAAGGACACACATTTGTGCAAATCAACCAATGTATCTAAAAATAAAAAATTTTAAATTGTGACACACAATAAGAAAAGCTGCTATGTCCACCTACCTTCATATATAAAGGATAGTGAAACCAACTGTAAGCTGGGAAGAGAAAGTAAAATTTCAAAACAATTGACAGAAACTCCAAAGCTCACTTGTAGTTGAAACAACAACTTGGAAAAGTAGTCCATTTGATAAGCAGGTGCTTTCATGAAAACAATCTGTTACCACAGGTGAGAGCCTGGAAAATACATAATACAAAAGGCAGGTAAGGCATTTGCTGCTATTAAATTGCCTTTAGTCTCTCTCGGTCTGTATGTGTATGTTAGGGAATTTAGACTGTAAGCTCCAATGGGGCAGGGACTGATGTGAGTGAGCTCTTTGTAAAGCGCTGTGGAATTAGTGGCACTATATAAATAACTGCTGCTGCTGATGATGACTAGTATATGATGTGAAAACTGCATCTTATGTGCTAATTATAATAAAATTAATAAAGTACACTCTCCATGTACAATTTGCATATTCTTGCCTGTCTGCCTCCAGTTTTTGTGCTATTTTTTTTCAAAATAAGTCTAAATTTACCCCCATCATCTATACAAAACCATTGGGTCTTAAAGAAAGAATGCCAGATTAAGTATACCACTTGGTGATAACATGCGTATATACATCTTAAAGGGAATCCTGGGCTGCTTCTGCCAGGATTAATGCCTCAGTCTCCACTATATGAATGTGCCTGGGGACCTTTGGTTCACTAGTGATACCATAATGATGTCATTGAGGAATACCTGCACTTGTGTTGGAAATCAGATTTGTGATGTGCTATTTGACATATAATACTGATCTATTCCTAGCTGACATTGTGGATCTATCCTGAGATGATGAAAAAAACACAACAATAAAAATAAATAATTTACAAAACTATTGGAAGTTGTTAAACATTTTAACTGATCAATATAAAGTAAGCGTTATTTTGGTCTTCTTTTTATGACCATTCTCTCCCATGAATTTCTCATGAAATACGATTATATTCATTATTTCTTCTTATTCCAATATGCTAGAGAAAGCCAAACTTGACACCAGAATAAAAAAATAACATAAAATAAACTTTTTTTAGCTTATAGTATATAAAAAGTTGTTTCTGGTGAAATGTACACATTGTAAAAAAAAAGGGTCTGTGTCATGAATGGCGGAGACCGCATCAGTGATTAAAAGTGATTTCTGTTAATAATTTCTTGCATGAATTATGTCCTGCCTGCAACAACCCTGCCCCCTCCCTCACTCACCCTTGCAGGACTGCACCTAATTGTCCTGTGATCAATCACTGAATTTTTCAATGTCAACACTAATCTCTGCTTTCTCTCATTTACAGTGCCATTGGCTTATAAACTGTCATACTAGGCACATGCAGCGGTATTGATATACTGTAACTTAGCTGACATATGTATCAATGCTGATAGTTAAAATACAATTATTGAGGCTCTGTACATTTGTTTTTTTAAAAAAAACGTGTGTTCATAAGAACACATAGTCACCCTCTGTTTTGTTTTTTTTACTCCAAAATATTTTTTATTATCTTCTTATCCCACTAATGAATTATTGAGATTTAAGGTGCAAAATCTGGAAATCACTGTCCAACTTAACTTGAGAATCAGGCAGGAGGTCCTCGTGCAGATTAAACGGGATGGTGGCATTTCCTCTAGACGCATTTGTCTGTTACAAAACCTGCACTGTTTCAAACCTTGTCAAAGCCACAAAGGGATTTGCTGAATTTCCCCTCTCTTGTAGGGAAGCCGTTTGGTTTATAGTAAAATGCAGGTTGTAAGTAAACCTGAGCTGTGCCTCTTACTTTGTACTGTCCCCACAAGGGAAACACTGGGAGAAAGAAGATGCTGGGTCTGTGTTGAGGACACCTGTAATCCTTGGCCCTGGGATGTGTGTGATGATTGGTTTGAGAACGTTTACATTCCAGGTTTAGGACAATGCAGAATGTATGATTCACCACCTACTGACACAATAACCCCACGAGGAAAGAAGAGTCGGGGATTTATAAGACCTTCTGTATATTATCATAAAATAAAGTGGAATCCCCGCCCAGAATCTAAGCAAATGCAGATAAATCCCTTAGGTTTTATACTGCTACCTTAAAACGCCACTAAGTACAAATGTCCAAAGATCAGCAACTCAGCGCTTGTGCGTTAGTAGCTGATCGATTCCAATGCGTCACAGAGGAAAACTGCGGAATATAAAAAATTTTTTGTAAAAATGAATTCGAATTATAATTACCATTTCATAATAAATATAGGATATATTTTTGCCTGGCATAGCACTTGGGGGGTTCTTTTAATGAGCGCTTAGAAAAATAGTGACGTTTAATAATTAAAGTATAATTAAACTATAGAAGATGTTGTCATTTGAACAGGCCCCAACATTTACCCTACATATATCAGAAATAGGGCAATACTGGGTGCGCACAGTAATTGAGCTGTTTCCATTGGTCACCGAAACAAAAACCAGGGATATATTTTGGGCTCAATTGTAGTTCTGACGTCAAGGCAGATATAATTAAAAAGTAACAGAAGCAGCAGAATACATTCTATTCTGTTCTGCATTCTATTCCTATGTTTAAAATCAGGCGTGGATTGCATAGATTTACTTAACATGAGATCTAAATTTTAACAAAGTTTAAAACAGCTTTCAAGAATTTACGCTAATTAATCATATCAATATGCAAATGTAAAGTATATTATATTAGACCTCGATCAAGATGATACACTGGCACTCTGCTTATGTGACTGTTCTTGGATGATATGCATATCTTAATTAAGCCCCTGATGACACAAGAAAAAAACTTAAAATAACTCTAAAATGCATAAATGTTGTTGCACTTTTATGACGTATTAACAAAACACCATGAGTTTTACACTTTCATCACATACAAGTCCAATTGTTGCGGTATATACATATATATTAATGCTTGTTTGCAGTATTCAATTAATTCATATGTCAAGTTTGGTGACATCAAGCATCAGCTCCTATCAAGTGACCATTATTATGCGAGCATTAGACTAGCATGTTAAGATATCTCATATTTAATATATCTAAATGGATATTATGAATTCACTTAATCACTATGGTAACTGATTAAGTGCACAGTCAATCAATTAAAATGTGTATTATATTCGGAAAAAAACTATTTTAATTAGGAATACATCTTGCCATTTATTTATAAATAATATATTGCTCAAGTAGCTAAGAAGATGATAATAACACCATTATATTGATTAAAACACAGCACCTTTGTAAAGTAGGAACAAACTTACAACTTTATTATAAAAATCCCTTCAATTCAGCTGTGATTGTATACACCAAATACTAAAGTGCTTGGATGTGATTTATATATTTACATTAATATAATGTGAGATAACCTCGGTCTATGGTGATACTATAAAATATGAAATCATTCATTATCATACTACCCGTTTACTTCTGGCAGCGCAGTTCTAGCAGCAGAGGCCCAAATCCTCCAGCTGGACCAGCTATTAGCCTCTTGTAGTCTGCACTTCATAGGTCTATTTCTGTAGGTTGATAAACTTCTAGTTTGGAAACAACAATCCGGAACTGAGGTTTGCAACCTTTGGCTCTCCGTTTGTAGTTGAACTACAAGTCCCAGCACTTTAGGACTTGTAATTCCGCAACAACTGGAGAGTCACAGGTTGCAAATCTCTACCCCGGGAGAAATATTTAATCGAAATCAATGGAAGAAAAATCAAACCATAGGTTGTTTCTAGAGAAGCCAATCATAGTTGGGCAAACAGGTATCAAAGTGATGGTAGTGTTTTACCTGGGGCAGCATTTATAGTAGATCCTTTACACTGCACACCTATGCTCTGACAGACAGCTGCACACTGTTATTATATAGTATTAATTGTATTAAGCAGAGAAAAACACGTTACCCTCAGTACTTTATCTGCGGCCAGTGGTCCGAATCTGGCTAATAGAAGCCATTCAGTGTCCTGCACCTGTCCCCCAGCTGCAGGAAACTGCTCTCAGTAGCCAGGGGCTATAGACTTCTCTGGCTTTAGTTGGAAAATTGCAGGTTCCGGCGTGTAATGTTGCCCTTGTCTTCTCCCATCTCCCTTGTGATATCATATAGGATAGAGGGACCAGGAAGGAAATGTCTGATGAGAAAAGGAAAAACAAATGATCACATGAATGAGACCCTGTGTGTGTACTGCTCTCACCTAGCTCACTGACAATCAACGCCTTCATCGTATATAAGGAAACATGCCCAAAGACATCACCGGTCATATACAAAACGATGTTACCAAGTGACTGATGGATTTGTACATGTCGATGTCTTAATATGCAGTAGTTTTATATGAATTGTCAAATAGTAAATACAAAGTTTCAACCGTAAGACATCTGTTGATGCTTATCATTCACTTCTCCACTAGATGTAACACAAACACCTATTTTATATTGTGAGAAATAAACTTTAGAGTCGATAATCTTAGACTCCATTATTGTCTGCCGGGTCACCTGCATTGAATGACTAGGATAAAGCTATAGATGAAAAGTTCAGTTTCACATAGATGAGGGAAATATGTTCAGGAAAGATCCATCTGTAGTTCATTTCCTAGATTGATCGGATGAGATACTTGGTCTGGTTTGGTAGATTAAAGGCTTATAGGTCCCCTCCACCACCCACCCAAAAAAAACATAAATAATAATAATAATAATAATAATAATAATACACTGCGAATGGTATCTATATCTACCTATATCTACCTATCTATCTACCCCACACAGAAAATTGCAGCAATATACAGTATGCTTTTATGCAGCCTTCAGAGAACTACAACTGTCTGCTGGAGTTTGTAGTTCTCAGGGAGTTGGAAAGTCGCATATTCGCATATATCTACGTCTACATTGGAATTTAGCGTACATGGATAACGTATAACTTTGGTAATCAAAAGGGAAGGAAATGGAAAGTGATTTAAAATAAACCTGAAGGTGACCTCTCAGCGAAACCTTACACCTGTATCTATTTTACCTGATTGTTTTTACTAGTTAAATCAGATTGGCAGCCTCCCCATCTGGAACTGCTTTCATCTCGTGTTTTTTCCGGACTACTAGGAGACAAAGAGTTAAATTCATCAACTTCATATTTTACTGATTATAAAGAACCCTCCAAAAGGAAGAAGCAAGAGAATAATCTTGACTACTTTTTGCCTCTTCTAAGAAGTTAAACAGGATACACAATCACCTCTGGGTATTTACTTGCTCTGCGATTATGGGACCGTGCAGGATAGTTACAGGAAACCAGGGGACTCAACAGAATCCCGACAAATTTTTCAGTCAATGAGACTGTGATTTACAGGTAAGCAGCAATATTTAATTCTTTAATCAGAGCCTCTATTGACCCCAATGTTGTCCTCTAGACCAGGGAATCTGAGTGTAATTTTCGCTGTGTAATACACGAAAGTGATACCAATCACAAACAGGAGAGAAACAGGAATTATCCATGGTATTAAGCACAAAGGTGGCAGAGATTTCTGAACGTTTATATTATATATATATATATATATATATATATATATATATATATATATATATATATATATACTCTGTGTTTGTTTAGTGTGATCCCTAGGCGCCCTCGAACCCATCCTTACCACCTTAAGCAAACAATGAGGATAGTTACACCTGACCTCAACCCTCCTGTGTGACAATGCTCCATCTGCAAGACTTAACAGGACTGGCTTTATAACCAAATTTTAATCCTAGCTAAGAGACAGTGACAACGTTATATTTGTAATTAAATATTAGCTTTACTTAATCCCTTTTATTTAAAGGATGAAGTTGCAGTAAATACAAAGCTTGCTTTAATGCACTTAGAATCTCCCACAGGATTGTAAATACATGTCCACCAAACCATCCAAAAGATGATCAGAAGTACTGTTTGTTTGTGTGTGGCCCTCTGTGTTTGATAAATATTTTCTTCCACATAGATGCAACGAACCACGTTAATACAGAGAGAAAATACACAGCTCACATGTTTACAATACAGACAGGCAGAAAACTTTTTATCGTAACGACATAATACATGTTTGGTCCAAACGTTTACAAGAATCCCAGGCAACTTTCAGTTAATTTAATAATAATAATGTGTAGCATTAAATATTCTGCCTTATTCTGCGTAACAAACTCAGCAACACACAACATACACATTTGGTTCAAATACATAGTTGTTACCAAACTAAATCCACTTTTAAACTATTTTCTCCGGTCTGGGCCTGTTGCAGTAAACACATTATGCTTTATGTGCATTATGTGGCATGAATAATGGCTTACATGTTAACATACTGTAAATAGGTCCTCACTCATGTGCATTTTGTAGTTAATAACATTTTTTTGCTATTCGATTTTGAGAGGGGCATTAAAATATCTGCTTTCAGAAAGTTGATGGTCCAATCTGAATTATTGTTCTGCATTACGGTTTATAATAAATAGCTTATCGGGATGGAAGGAGTTATGTCTTTACTGGATGCCTGGGGGAGGTGAATTGATGGGCCACAACTCCATCATCAGACTGGACATGCACAAATAGCAGAACATACAGAAAAGGGGTTAATTTAGTCCCAACTCAGTGAAGACTTTGTAATTGAAAATCAATCAACCTGCTGGACTGTTGAGAACAAGGTCAGAGCTCAACGATCAAAGAAGAGAAGGGAGAGTTGGGAAAGAGTGGGGGTAATGTGTATTCAGAGGAGTGTGGAAAATAACGATTTTATAGTGCCTGCTAGATGTGGTGCCAGAAAAAATAATACCAGAAAATACATTTCTATTTTAAGATATCTCTGATCATTCATAAGATATCGTCAGTGATCGCCGTGATTTTGTATCATATATTGTGATGGGGGCCTTAAGTTCACACATTAACCATACACACTCCTGGGGAGTTGGAGTTACGCACACGCTGAGATGGGAAACTTGACTTTGTCTGACAGGTCTATTGATATAAATACAGTAACAAATAAACTTCTCGTATTGGACATAAGACTCCTTATTCTACTTTCCCCTCTCTGTCATTTCTAGAGTAACCTGATTTACCAGAAGGTACCCAGCAGCCTATCTATTATTCCATCTAGTTCTGTTCAGCACTAGCTTCAGTGACGCCAGTGCAGATAGCGCCCTGGGTTTATTGATAGGCTGCCATTGTTTCCTGTAACTGCGGGGCTGGCCTCTGTCTGATGAGCGGCCAATTTCCTGTGATATAACTTGGAGTAGTCAATTGAACGGTTATTTCTCTTGACTGATTGGAAATTGCGATACATCTCCTTATCGATGCATATGGAAATACAACAGTAGTAATACCAAAAAAAATGTGTGTATTTAATTAATCTTATTTGGTGATATGACACGAGAATGGAAATCAGTAAATAACTGGCTTACCAGACAAACATGCCGGCTTATAATACTGTACATATCATCCAATCATATTTATTTATAGGTATAATTTATGTTGCTCTGTACAGTGCTGCGGACTTAGTGGCGCTATATAAATAGCTGCTTATGATGAGATTGCGCTTGAAACAATCTTGAATCAATCTATATAAAACACTCACACACACACACACACACACACACACACACCTGCAGATAGATAGAGCATCATCATTCATTTATTTATATAGCGCCAACATATTCCATAGCGCTTTACAATTGGGGACATTGAAGTGGAACTCTGGAAAACTTCAGAAACGCTGTGTGTGTGTGTGTGTGTGTGTGTGTGTGTGTGTGTGTGTGTGTGTGTGTAGATTGTTATTTTCAAAAAAGTTGACTTGCTGGAAACACTTTTGTTCCCTTTTTTGTTCATTTAAACTTATGTAAACTGTCTGGAATCTTGTGAGAAGTCATTTGGAAACACGGTACACAGAAAGAAGATGGGAAAATCCCAGCACAAAATCATGGATATAATTTGCGTTTTCATTGTAACGAGCCCATAATAATAACGACGACATTCCTAATTAAGAGCTTGCTTTGGTATAGAACTGCCCATTATAATTAGACAGCATTCTAATTATTATGTGGTTAATCCATATTGCACAGAGTATAAAAGGCATGTTTTATTGTGATTTATTAAGAAAGCCAGAAATAATGTCCCTTCTTGTTTGGTATCTATACATTAGGATTTTTCTTTTTCCTCTGCGATTGTTTTGCTATTCTAATAAATTCTACTAAACAGAGATTGTTTTTTCTATTTGAAAACTGCACAAATACAGTCCCCACATTTGAATATTAGAGCAGACGGGGAAATCGTGTTTCTCAATGTAATCTAAGCTCCAATATCCTTTGTGAATGAAAGTGTCCAGGTTAACCAGAGGAACTGGGCACTGAACTTGTGTGTCTTCAGAACTCCTCAATGTTTCATTGTCGCGTGTTAGCGCCCCCCTCTGACTAGATAAGCAGAAAGCTAATACCCAGGATACAAATCTGCCTAGGATCTCCCATTCACGAATCTTCCCTGCCTGCTGCCGTTTTTAGCCGAGTATACATCAAAGTACCCCATGCGTACATATTTTGGGGCTGACATAGAGCTACAATATATTTAAACGCAAAGAAGGCGAGTTGAAGGCATGTTAAGTAAATGTTGCTTAGCAATTATTTTATTCTAGAGCAGATGGAACCAAGTGAGTGTAATACAGGTGCCTAAACTTCATGGGCACCAGAGTGCTTGAGGAATACAATATATATATATATATATATATATATATATATATATATATATATATATATATATATATATATCTCGACATATTTAAATTTAAATAGAAAATCCTATGAAGACAAATCTCCTGCCATATGTAATTATGTAAAAGTATTATTATGCTATATCATATATATTTGTACTCATTGTGGTGATGATATTGTCAGGAGAATATTGTATATAGTGATATTAAAAATAATAATAATAACATTAGCAATCATAACAATACGTTCCATTTCTTCATTTAACAAATCTATCAGCTACAACAGATATTTAACGTTTTACCTAAATGAGATTCTTGATTCACTAAAAATACGTTTAATTACGTGCTGTTTTAATAATAACTTAAAATAAGGAAGTAGGTGTTTTTTTTTCAAGAAATAGTTTTCTTTACTACTCTGATTGAAGGATATCACAGTGTGGCATTTTTTTTTTATATAATTTTCATGGTGACATCAAAAAAGTTTATTCCATACAGTATATCTGTGGTCTTCTAATATCAAAATCTGGAATGTACTTAGTTTTAAACTACATTTCAGCGCTCTTCCATGGATAAACATGGACATGAACATTATATGGGTCTATGTTCTAATTAATCTTGAAAGCTAGTTTAGAATACAATTGTATAAATTCACTAGATTGTCAAGAAACAGAAAAGCTTTTTATACACAAAACATATCGAAATGTGCTCTACAATAGATAATTATAGTTACTGCATTATTGTTACCTAATGGAAAGCACATTAACACAGGATAATATTTAACATTCTAAATTACAAATGCTCACTTAAAGGCTGACTCTACGGATAATAGAAAGGTATGTATCCGTACACAAATGTGTGTATAATATTATAAACTGAATACACATACATATATGTTTCCACATTATATATATATATATATATATATATATATATATATATATATATATATATATATATATATATATATGTGTGTGTGTGTCTGTTTGTGTGTGTGTGTGTGTATAATATATATATATTCCCCAGTCATTTTCAGAGGTAGAGAAGGGCATTATTCAGAGGAGCTGACACTTGTTTTCCACCTCTTCACAAAGCCCTTTTTTCTTATTTCACTATGTTTTGAGAGCGTACAGGGAACTATTATGTTAATGTACCCGCTCTATTATTCCCCGCAGCAAAACGCATATAGGTAACACAGAGAGAAACTGAATTTCACCTGTTGCGTTTCCTGCCAAAGTTGCCATATAGTTTTTTCCTACACTTGTAGCCACCCCAGAGACTAGGTAATTAGCCATGAGTAATTATTCTGGGTTCGCTAGTCCACAAGTCTCCACAAGAGAGAGAGAAATAAACTCGTTTCAGACCTTTAAGATAGTAAACTGCAGCCTGCCTACCTTTTTATCAGCTGCTAGATGTCATATCTACATACAACACAAGCAGTGATAACAGCTGATAACTGCCGGCAGGACTCCCTTTTCGTCAACATATCTTAACCCCTCAAGTGCAGGGTGGGCCAGCAAAGAGTTTACTAATTGATTTGGTTAATTTGAAGTACAGGTCGGTGCTAAATAATAATGAGTATACCTCAACTCCGATCAGTCAGCAGCGCCACGACTCGTAATTCGTACATCCTATAATAGTTTAATTAAAGAGAATTAGGATACATCCTATGATACATTAGGAAGCGATATACAAGAGCTGCTGGCTTGCCCATCCTGATATCGCTCTATCTGAAGGCAAGTAGGTCATATGTTTTGGTTTTACAAAGATGGATGCTGTCTGATCAAATCCAGCCTGGTTCTGCAAGAAGCTGGCTTTTTGCACCTAGATCTTACATTATTAAAATGCCAATAAGGATTGAGTCATATAGGAACCCAAATTACTTGTACAAACCAAGGGCTGAGTATTGGATCTAAAAAAGCAACATGATCCATACAAGTACTCCTTACAAAAAAACAAAACAGGAATTTTGAATTTACTTAACTTATTTTTCTTCCTTTCAATGTTTATATTTGCTAATCGGGGCTTTATTGGTAAATCTGATACAAGGGGATTATGCAAATACATTTATTTAAACAAGCAGGGAACATTTGTGCCCCTGCCAGTGAGGGCTGAAAGTGTTTGGGACTGTTATTTGTGAGATTTCCATTCATTTCCTATAGAGTATATGGAGCCAGGTCCCAAGCTTGGAGAGGGAGGAGAATGCATGTGAGGGTTGGTTCCTTGTGAGAATTGTTATTTTTCATCAATCACTTGCAATTTGTCTAAGTGAACAGGACAGGACACCAGCAGCCCTGCTGACTGAGGTCACAGTGACAACACAGCAATGGAGAAGAGCAAATTGCGTTTGCTCACAAACTCACAGATCCAAATTACTGCCTGTGCATGCAAGGGGAGAGAGGGAAGGTTCCATGTGACATGGGGGAAATATGAAGGACTTTGACAGGTCTTAAACGGCCTGGCGCCAAGGTCTAAGTCTACAGTCTAAAAATAGTAAACTGATGATGAGAAGAGATGGGTAAAGATGAAAGCAAAATGAGGGAGAAAAAGAACATCGGATGAACAACTTCTTTTAAATTGCGCTGAAGTTAGGATGTTTTTCTTAACGTTGTTTTTATTGGGAGTGCAGAGTCTATGTCAACCAATAAGCTTAAATACAAGACTTCAGGGCATAGTTTAGACTTCAAAGTGAGTAAATTCAGAGGATACGATAGTTTTAAGGCTGCAACTCTAAATAGTATGTGACTGACATTATCATGCTGTAATTTATTACATACATATATATCCAATAATAAAATGTGTTGTTTTAATTCGCCCCATCCCCTCTAAATAACTATTATTATATGTATATAGTGTATGATGTGTCCTTTTCTAGTTTAAAGTGCTTTTGTATGTGTACCTACGCACAGCAATTTACTATTAAATACCCTATTAAAATCTCCCCACTGCAGTGTGGAAAGCCAGAAATTTTATAATGCACAAGCCCAAGGAAGCACACACTTCCTAACTTCCATACGTACTACTGTTTATGATTCAATTAAAATTACAAAGAAATTTGGTTTTTATTCTACCATATAGATGCAAAAGTAAACCAGTGTTTCTGTATATTATATCTGCGATATATATTTGCTTGGCCTATGGAGATACTTCCCTTTCAACATGTCCTCTGGTACAAAATGTAGCAGTGTTGATAGTTGCTAGCAAAAAGCTTTCAAAAACTGCATTTTTAAATATAATGTTACAATGTGTTCGCATTTTTGTTGTTGCAAATAATTATGATACATCATATCAATTCAACCTTTAAACTGAAACCTTCAACTTCAATAAATGCCAAGATATGATATTTTAATAAAGCACAAAAGCACACTGGTCACTACTACACATACATAGAATAATCAGTGCACTTTCTTTAAATGTTATGTATGGCATTTTTTAAACTTTTGTATTATGCTTGCAGCCAACAGCGCACACGCACATCAGCAAAATGTAATCCTGATTGCATTAAGGATACAAGGGTGTCACAATTTTGAGGTTGAATGTTGATTATTACAACATAATTAACAATGTTGTGTATAGTGTGCATTAATATATATGTGCACTGGAACTACCTTGTATGTATTTTTTTAAAGCGCATATACGCACCCACACACACACAAATATACGACCACAAAAATGAGCGTGTTCATTGTATATATTTTGTGTTGAGAAAACAGCGAGACCAGTTTTGGATAATGACCTCCAGGATGTCCTAAAGTTTTTATGTAACTATTAGAGGAAGCCTAGTGACCGGGTTAGGTTAATTCCCCACCAGCTGATACTAAGTGATTCTTGATAAGAACAAGAACGCCCCAGCAGCACCAGATACACAATGCCATGTTGTAAAGTGGCCTTGATTACACTTGTATAGCTTTGGTTTAATTCTCTGGTGGCGCCACAGTCATTGCAAGCTAGGGAAGAGTAAGGACAGGTCCAGGGAGAGACAAGGGATGACACCTTGTCTGAGAGACCTGATGCCTATCTCTCTAGTGACACTCTTCCCATATGCTGTCCCAAAAAGTCTGAGAGTGCTAGACTCAGACACTGTCTTATCTCCCTCTTACGTGACAGGAGGGACAGCTTTACATTATCAAATAATTCATTTAGAGCAGAAAATGACAAGATATTAAGTAGTGCTCAATCAAGGCGATCCTGTGTTGTCATGTTAACGAGATTATACTATCATTGGATGTTTACTGGACAGATGGTCGCTTGCACCCAGCGTTTGGATACTCTTGAAATGAGATTTCACTCCACTGACCATACACACATGAAGTCGAATTCCAGTGAGGCGTTTTCTAATGTATTAAACATTCACACACATATACTCATGGCATTAACTCCTGGCGTACTGGAGAGTACATATAACATGTTTCCTGCCTCAGAGATCTACAGTGTCCAGCTATCTAAACATGCCCCAGCCAGTGACCAGCAAAGATTAAGATGACTTTAATGTCATCTTATTTCTTCCATGGCAGCTGTCCTTTGAGTTACTGCAATGAGTGTCATATAGGTGACTATATATACACATGCACAATTACTGGATTACAAGTAGACTACTCTGTTACGCCCTTAATCAATCGTTTAGACGTGGTGCACTGTAGATAGGGCACCTGGTATTGAATAGTATTCCTGGGTCATGTAATATGCTCAGTATCAGACAGGGTAGGGCTGAGATCACAGCAGAAACCGACTGACAGACATTTTCCCCTCTGCACTGGAGCAAGGAGTGCAGCTTTTGGAGGGTGCTGTTTGAAGATTTTTTGGGTAAATATGAAGTGACAAGAGACGGTTCTTATTGTAAGACGTCAGCAGACTGGCGCCAAGCGGCTCTTTAACAAACTGAGCCCCAGTTAATCAGAACAGATCTATAAATGAACCTCTTAAAGGGACAATACACTATTATGTGTGCAACATGACAATTTACAGTAGGAAGAACAAACACAAATGTAAACAAACGGGAAAAAAATTAAAAACAGATAAAAAAAAATGTATGCCGAAATACATGTACACTCTTGACACCGATATACACATTATGGGCATAATTCATTTATTTTTATTAATGAAAACCCCATGTGGTCCTTGCGCGCAGATAGCTGTACACACAAGGCCTCCTTTGTTGAGCTAAATAGGAACTTGTAATTATTTCCCCCTAAAGTGTGTCACTCAGCCTTCTGCTAAGACATCATCTTTGTGCTGTGAACTTGCACGAAACTCTTCCCAGGCTTCAGGGGCGAAACAAACCTCTTAGATTTGCCGGGGAAGCTGGAAGCGCTGTCCTTTTCACCCTCATCTGGAAAATAGACACTCTCCAGACATATGCTATGAGTGATGGTTCCTTCCATTACATGCACATATAATAAAAGGAATATT